>NC_056726.1:1001451494-1001518994 GCF_019279795.1 Protopterus annectens
ATGTCAGATATATGATTTTGTAATTTTTTCATGCGTGAAAGCTTTAATTCACAAACATGAAGGAAGGTGTGGGTGACAAAAGCAAAGTGCTTAACAGAAATATGTTGGCTACAAGTCAGTCACTTAACTGTGCCAATATCCAAAGTGTTAGAGGATGCAGCTAAGCTTAATGCAATCCAACAAGCTCACGAACCAGCTGCTGAAGCTTGCACAAAAAATAACATTTTAGGAACTGCTCTGAACGGACATGTTGTCAAAATTCAGAATGTCAAACCTCACCATAATCCCATTAGTGTGATATAGCACAATTAATGAGAAAATGCATGATTTAGAAGTGACAGTGTCAGAACAATCTACATCTTATTAGACATGAACAACCACCAGAAGGAGCTGATGTATCTTTCCCTGCATGATCATTTGGCAAGTATCGGAAATGCCTCCTGGAAAAATTAGTTTACCAACAAGCTGTCGGAGATACATTTTTTGCCTCACTATTTATAGAAAATATCATTTTGAAAGTGATGAGTCAAATAAATAAATAAAAATATAAAAAAAAATTTTTGCAGTGGACAAGCCCCCTGTACTTTGAGCTAACACCATAGTGGAAAAAAGGCGAAAAAACACAACCGGTTCACACACTACACTACACACACAGCAGTGAAACTGACTGCAACATGACATTCTTTCACTAAAAATAAATGACAAGTGAGTTGGCAATGACTCGTGCAATAGCTGGAAAAATCATTGTTCTAGATAAACCACAGAATGCTCTGACCACCAAAGCTGCAAATTCCCTCTCTCAATTATTTTTAAGTCTCAGACTTCACTTATTAGGGCTAAAGATTTCAATAGCAAGAGATGGAAAGCTTTGATATTAGCAGGCTATCTACAATCATGTATAAGTGCTAAAAGGAGGCAACTTTTTGTTTGATATTAACAAGCTCAACTGAAACCTAATTAAAAGCAGTGCTGATTCTGAAGAGATGGGGAATTTGGGGACATTTGTGCCCCATCAGCTCACTTTATCTTAGGAAGAATTAACAGATCAAATGTAAGTGTTACATGCATGTTTTTTTTTTAATATTTTGCAAAACTACAGGAGTTCAACATAGAGAGTGACCTGACCCTGGTTGGGAAACTGCAGCAGAACTCTAGACTCAGTTGTGCACTATGCTGACCCAGTCTGAGTGGTATGTTAAATCTCAGAGTTGTTGATCAGATAGATACCAAAATGGATCTAGTGGACCTGTAGTGAGTTTTATACCTAGGGTTTCTTATATGAACCCACTTTTAAAGACAAATGGCAGACTGGAACTGTGCCTAGGGTCATATGGTTATCTTGACTTAGCTCAAGTGTTGCAATGTCCTGAAATGGATCAATGTGTGTTATGGTGATTGTGGATGTCTCAATATTACAGCAAAAAACAGAACTACAGGAAAAAGGTCACACAGGAAATACACATAGGCAAAAACATAAAAAGATCCTGGCAAACTAATGACTTAATTGTGTAATACATTAAACCTCCTTGGAAGGAAACCATGGGTAATATGCAAATGACCCCTTAAGGACATATGCATGTTTCAGCTACATGGCTTCTGAATGCCCCTAACTTTTTTACATTTTACAAGTCTTTACTAAGGCATCCAAGCCAGCAAAGTCAAACACCACTAGCTGTAGACATGAAATATCCACCCTTTTTGTGGGCTCATCTGGAGACGCTGTAGAAAGCAAACTATATATTGCAGTAATCAAGTGAAACAAATCTTACTTTCTGGAGTAAGTAATTATGTAACATGCAGCCTCAAGTGTGGGGAGGTTCAGTCAAAACTGAAGCCAAAAATTGCAGTACAGTAGCCAAAGCCTCAATATATGGGTAGATGGCTAAAGTCCTAATTGAAACAATAAGAAAGAGGTAGAAAAGCCTCGTTAAAGAATGTGTTGGAACAAAGTTAAATGATAAAGTGTTGTTAAAAGATTTCTCCCATGCCAAATGTACAGTGAATATAATGAAATATGAAACAGTGCCTTTGTATTTAAAAAAGGCAAAGACTCAAACTGGTTGTGGGGGAAGGTTACAGCCTACATCATTTATTTAACTATTTATTACAAACAATTAATAAATGTGGGGAAACTTATAGCCTGCAATATTAAACAAAGAAAATCAGTACAAATGATAGTGCAAACGAATAGATCCTTTAATAGAAAAATTTATACTTTTATTAAGCATTGTCAGGAATTATACACAGACAACCCAATCCCAGCTATTAATTTGGGACTTACCCCTACAATGCTTTAACAAATGCTTGAATTTCCCCAGATCAGCCCTAAGGAATGTGGCTTACTTATATCCCTCATTTTGGAAGATGAAGTCCATCATGATAATAGAAAAGCTTCCAATTGATAATCGCTAGGACGTCTCCTTACTGAGATATTTGAAATACTAGAAAGTCAAATATCTAATGATCACACTGCAGAGTTTAATGGTATCAGGAATATAACCAGCTTGGCCTATGTATTGTCTTATTTTAGTTTGTTAACTGTGCTGATGGGCCCTTTTCAGTCATTACCCAAGCCAAAAGGCAAATACAACAGACAATGAAAATGCAAGGGTACACAGGGATTTAGAAAAAATATACATGCAATAAACAAGCCTATATAGGGTCTTATCTACACACATATGCAAATATATACAACAAAGTGAAACAGAGACAGATAAAGGAAAAAGTCTGCAATTGCGAAAGAACAAAACAGGTTCACTATAGAGTCAATTTAAAATATAGTGTATTATATACATGCTATAATTTTCTTTCTTTTTTTGTTATTGTTGCTGCTTTCTCAAACAATGTAAGCTCAAAAGTCACAAAACAGAAAAATAAAATACTATATATCTCTATCTATTTGGAAGTCATTTCATGGTACAGTTCATGATACTGTTTGCAATTCCAGTATAAGATTATAAAACAACCATTTTACATAAAATAATTTTACTGACTATTTAGCTATTAAATGACTATACAAGATGTACATGTCCTCCATAAATATAACACTTATTCTATATTAAACATAAAATTCTTCATTAAATTTGATACTGCACCATTGTTATATTTACAAAGTTGCTGTTACTTTTGGTCAGAATTTAATTATTATTTTTTTTCTTTTGTTTTTATTTTTCCATGTTATTATTCCAGTTTATTTATCATGGAATTCTTGAACATACTAGAATATTCAGTACATCAAGTTAATGAAATAACATAGTAGTAATGACAACAGTGGAAATAAACACATCAGCTGGAAAAACATATTAGATTGTTTGATAATATAAAGGTGCGGACGGTCATGCATCATGTTTGAAACGTATGCAAATGTATTCCAAGCAAATAAACTCTTTAAACATTGGAAAACTCTGCTAACATAGTAATTTTATCAGACAGTCTGCTCCTAGAAGCTGGGATCAGTTTTATGAAAGAACTTTTTCAAAGAGAGGTCGGAAATGGTGATCTGTTTATAGAGTTAATCAGCTGGAGCTATAAGGCTTGCATGAAGATTCGTGAATTGATGGTTTATTACTATGGAGTGGTTGTACCTATCAAACTTACCAATCCCCATTATCACTGATTACAGTTTTTCCAAAGGCTACAAAACATCTACATAAGGTAAATACATTTAGAAACCATTTTTCAGTGATGCAAGTTTGTATACCCACATCCCAGCAAAGACACTTTAAATACTCCTTCTCAAAATTCCAGGGTCAGAGCATGCAGGGTTTCTGCTATGGTGCTCAAGTAAAGATCACATTATGGGCATTTCCATACTGATGAAGAGTGCCAAAAAAGGACCAGTGACCAAGTAAAGTGGTCTTTATGGACTTTGACAAAAGCAGTTGACTCTGTATGTTGGCACCAGTTAAGAGAAATCCCTTCTGCGTATACATTTCCAGCTCCCATTATGCAGGCTACTCAGTCTCTCTACCTATGGTTTCTGTTTTAAATCATGGTGAACTATCATCCCCCTCCTTCTATTAAAGGGAACCAGACAAAGCTATCTGTTATCCCTCACCTCATACTTTTTGCTTGACACTGATGTGCTAGATTAGTGTTTTGCTATGCAAGATAAGTGTCTACTGACAGAAACTAAAGTACAGAGAACACATGATTTTGCTCTATGCTGATGACTGCCACCTTCTAATTTTCAATTGAAGATTGAAACAGTTTAAAAGATTATCTGCATTTAAAGCTGACATAGGCAAATATGAAATGTTTCCTGTGAATAAGGCAGGTAGAAGCTTTCATCTGCACGGTGTCCTGGTGTTGCTAAAACACTTTATATCAAAGAAATTGTTAGAGTTCAACCTCTTCTCAACTTAGGACAACTTGTACATGTAGACAAACTCAGGAATATACTTATTTTCTAATCTGGGGAGGATTGCAGCTGTAAAATATTTCCATGCCCCTTGATTTTCTGTCTATTCAGTCATATACCTATCCCCACTAATCTAGTACTGTTCAATAAACTTAACAAATCAAAAGCAACATTTGTATGGAACAACAAAAGGAAGATAGCTGGAGTGGTTTATATACCTTGCTGGTGCTTTATAATCTCACTTTCAGAGGGATTTAGTAACTTATTTAATTATATCAAAACTTAAAGATAAACTAATAAATTTGCTCCCTAAATATATTAATTAAATATTTTAAATGGCTCACTGTTTCATAACAAAGCTTAGCAATGCCATTTCATCTATCTGGTATATGTATTATAAATTCCAAAATCTTAATTCCAAATTGTCTCTTCTGCAATATACCAGGCAGGTTAATGCACTGACACTTGTCACCTTTGTCTTTCCCGCACGTACTTCTGTACAATGCACTGATACATAATTAGATGCAACTCCACAACTTCACTCAAATACAAAATTATTCTAATGTGTAATTTATACTTTGTCTGACTAAATACATTTAGGATATCATGTCACAAAAAAGTAGAATAAGGAACAATTTTTGGTTCACGAGTAAAATGCTTGCTACTGAGATATTTAACTTCCTTAGCACCTATGTCATGTGGAAAGTCACACCTCTAGTAGCCTACAGACATCTTGCATTCCAGAGCATTTTCTGAAAAATAAACTTAAAAAGCATAAGAGAAACAAATTGAAATATTTGTGAACACTAAAAGCTATTAAAACTCTACAAATGGCAATGTTATCAGTAAGAAGTATTCTTTACAGTGATGATAATCAATACATTCATACTCCTCTCCGTGAATATTGTAATATATTGTAATGCATGCAACACTCATATTATATGTTTTCTAAACTCTTGCAAACAAATTTTCATATCTTGAAAAATGTACAACCTAGACATATATTGTTAGAATATTTTTGTTATCCAGACATAAGTTTTCATATGACAACAAGAAATTCCTCTACAAATGCATGCTTAAAGATATTTACAGAAATATGAAAACTTATGTTTAATTGCATAATCAGCAATACAAATAATACTGTATGTCTCTGAAAATATGCAATTAGTGCTAATATCAAAGTTTTCTTCAACAATATCTAAGGTTTCACCTAATGTCATGCAGCAGTCTACAAGTCTTTTGTTTTTCAAATATTAAGTATATATGGAAATAGTTTATTTTCATTTTTATAAAACATTTTATTAAATTTTTTTAACAGAAGAAAAGAGAAAAAATGACTTAAACACATAATTATCTACAAAACGTCCATAACATGAATAACAAATATATGTAAATAAATGTTTAATCAGTACTTTTCAAACAGATCATTAAGTTTAAGCCAATATTTATACAAATGCGTAGCATTTGATATTCTAATCTTTATAATTAATAATTAATTTTAAAAACTATTTTCACTATAGTACTGAATTTAATAAACGAGGGTATAGCGTTGTTTTCCAGTGTTTAGTAATTACTTGTCTAGCTATAACTAGAATAGACCAAAGAAGAAGACCTTGAGTCTTTACTATATTTGTGCTTATTTTCATAACTACTAACAAACTACCATTAATATTTCCAGAATATTGTGATATAAACTACCACTGACAGTGAACTGTCCTATCTCCCACATTGTTGTTTCACACCAGTTACCTCAATAAAATGTATGATTCTCAGTTATGAATATATGAACAAAAATATGAAAACATGAATAATAAGTGGCAAACAAAGATTAATTTCTCCATTCCAGAGCCTCATAGACTATCAGTCTTAGTGTCATTTTGTTAATAACTTTTTGCCTTTCTAATATTGCCTATTATTAGCAAAGAAGCCAAACCCCAACAAGTTCTGGATGCCATAAGGAGGTATGGGTGTGAACTGGAAGTATACAAAAAGGCATTGTAGGTTTGAATGAGTTAAAGTAAATATCATGTACATTCTTAATAAAAGACACAAATCATGCATCTCTCATAAGGAAACATCTTACAATATCATTGACTTCATCTTAAGTACTAAATGTGGATAAGCATATCTTCAGACCCAAACTACTACTTCTATAAGAGAAAATGTTTTTGTGGAACTATTCCTTTTACAGAGGAATTATTTATTATTATGCAGTGCAGGAATAGGAATTATATAAGGGTCCCCTTCACATGGTCAACATTTCAGAATGTCGAAGACCATATGATCGACATTCAAAATGTTGACCATGCAGAACCGGCATCTCCATAAAGTGTGGAATGGAAAGATTTCATCTTCTGCACTGTGATCTTGGAGTTGGTATATTTAAGTTCTGGGCCCCCACAGGGGGTGCAAGGAGCCATAGCCCCCTGCTTGCAGCTTGAAGGTAAGATTTTGTTGTTTTTTTTTTTCAATGGTCAACATTTCGAATGTTGGTCATATACTCTTTGACATTCTGAAATGTTGACCATAGATCCAGATATAGATACAGAGATGGGTATTAATTTACAGATAAATACAGATATAGATATTGGATATCTCATGTTATCCAAAGTTCATTTTATTGAAAACTTACTTCACAACAAAATATACCATAAAAATGTTTTTGGAGATAAGTAAGCCTCCTGCAGCTCCCATTTGGGGTGACTTTACCCCCACAACACACTTACTTATATATACTAACTCCATAGTCACATAACCTCAGATAAAAATAAAAACACCACACAAAGTGGATCAATGCGGGAGTGAAAACAATCATCTACAAATTTGGGGGTACAACATGATGCTGACCATTGCAGTCCACACATCCTGTGCTAGATTCACTTCCTTAATAATTCCTATGATAAAAAATGACATCATCAGATACTTTCTCTAATTTTTTTTTTCCTGGAGGATCAAAGTTGTTTTTGACACAGAGCAGACTTAGGAGGAAATAAAGTTTATCCAACAAAAAAAAAATGAGTCAGCAAGCAATGGGGGACTCTGCTTCTCATTCTTCTGACAGTAAGGTTCACAGAGAGACTTTGCCAGTGAAACATTTTCCAGTGTTCCAAAAGAAAATACTTGACAGTCAAAAAAGCACAGGATTTGTCTAGAAGAATCAGCAGTATCTTGGACTTGAATCAGAGCCTGGTTTTAGGAGATGGAGATGGACACGAAGAAAATCAGCTACTCTGAAATTAGTGAATAAATGGAAGACTATGAAGCATCTTATCACATTTTTGCAAGGAAAAGTGGATGAAAAACACTGGACTTTTGTTGACTTTGTTAAACTTGTTGGTGGACTGTAAAGTATATACCCCACTTTATATCATTAATGTTTACAAGGACATTAAAAGGGGAAAACTAACTTTAAGTAAAACAATTATTCTTAGCAGCACTTGTATAAAACATGTCATTATATAATTTGCATGTTATATACAGTAAAACAGTTTTGTGTATTGTGTGGTTAGGGTTATTTTAAATGTGTATGTGAGGTTTTTTTCAGTGACTGATGTATATGTTAGAATATTAAAGTAAACAATTAGAAATATAGGTTTTATCAGTATAACACAAGAAAAGGGTTGGACAAAAGCAAGTTTAATGTTCATATGCCACGATCTTTGGCTATTTGGTGGGGGTAGTGTGTAAAATGCATTGATTATATGTAGAATTAGGATATTTTCTCTTTTTATTTTAAATGAGTGAAAAGCTAGATTGCTGCCTTTGGCTTAAGCTGTTAAAAAATTGTTTTTGTAAGCATGTAGGCTTAAAAATATGGCAAAATGATGAAAGCCATGAAAATGCTAAGCTTCTTACAACTGCAAAGATATTAGCTTGTTTGTTTTCCACTGGCAAATGTTCAGTAGAGTCGAGATGTCTGCAGCTGAGGGCAGCTGTGCATTCTTTACTGAGTGAAATATACAAAGACTCATTTCTGAGTAAATTTCCATGAAGACAAGTTGTCTGCAGATACAAGCAGTTAATCTTGAGAATATTGTTTGCTGAGGGAAATGCAAATGCAAAATTTAAAGGTACAATGGCTAGCAGTTCAGTGAAAAAAATTAAGTTTGGAATTACAGGATGTGAATAAGAGGTAACAACCTCCCTAGCAGCCTTAATATTTGAATTCAGTTAACAGAACAGTGCACAATCTAGTTATTGGTTTTTGAGGGGGGGGGTTGTTTTTTTGTTTTTTTGTTGTGTTTTATTTTGTTTGTTTTTTTTTTTTTAAAGATAGCCAGTGCCTTTTTTTAAAGATAGCCAGTGGACTTTTTCTTAGGGCTAAAAGTTAATGCTTTCTGAAAGCATACAAGCTGTTTTTCATATCTGGGAAGGAAAGAGAGACAAGAAAATATTGTAAGTGTTAGCAGAACCTGTTGCATGCACTTTAGCATGGGTAATCTTGTTCTTTTCTGGAGGGTTAAACGTCATACTTTAAAGACGTACATAGTTTTGTGTGTTTGACCTATGTTAATAGGGAATAGGTGTGTTTTGTATTTAGTTTTTTGTTTGGGGTTTTTAATGAAAACAAAAAGTCTTGAAAAATGTGACATAGGTTCAAATGGAGATGAGAAGAAACAACTGTACAAAAGATTAACCTACCAAACAATAGTATATGCATGTAAAACAAAAGCTGAGAATATATATTAAAACAATGTCATGCATAATACAGGAGAACAATAGTTTTTATCCTGATGGCTATGCTGTACACATTATTCTGGAATGTGAATGGCCTTATAGATATAGATAAAAAAGGAAGATTATTGAATTATATGAAGAAATGCTGAGTGAAAATAGCAATGCTGCAGGAGACACACTTGGAAAAAATGATCGTGTGAATTTGACAAAGAGAGGATTTCAGAATGGATATTCAGCAGAATATCAGGGACAGAAAAAAAGGGGAACCATCATCTTCTTTCAGCTGTTCCCATTAGGGGTCGCCACAGCGGATCATTCGTTTCCATTTCTTTCTGTCCTCTGCATCTTGCTCGGTCATACCAACCACCTGCATGTCCTCTCTCACCACATCCATAAACCTTATCTTGGGACTTCCTCTTTTCCTGTTACCTGGTAGCTTCATCCTTAGCATCTTTTTCCCAATATACTCAGCATCCTTCCTCAGCACATGTCCAAACCACCGTAATCTTGCCTCTCTGGTTTTGTCTCCAAACCTTCCAACCTGTGGAATAATTATATTAATTCCTAGAGGGACTTCAATAGTGATAGATGAGGAAACAAAGACAAAAACTGTAATGGCATGTATTTATATTCCACCAAAAACTGTTACTGTGGAGCTTAAGAAATATTTGGTAGAAATAATCAGTTTCACCAGGGAATATTATTTATAGGTGGGGACTGGAATTTGATTTGCAATAATGATGTATCAGGGAGACCTAGAAGGGACAATATAACAAAGAGGGTAGATTTCAAGAAATTTATGAAAATATTTTGTATGGAAGATATGAATTCCACACAGAACTACTGGAGAAGGAGCACTGACTAAAACTCTGATCTGTGATATATAACAATAACTAGACTAGTAAAAATAAGCAAAAAAAAACAGTTATTGGTTATTCTAGATATTTATAGCATTTTTGTCTGCTGCATACTTTATTATTGTATTTTATAGCTATTGGCTCACTGCCTGTAGTGTTTTCTGCCTGAAAAGTTTCCATATTTAAGATTGTGTTCTGGGCCTAGTTATTTGTTAGAGGCTGTGTTCTCAGCTTATTTTCAAGGCCATCTTTGTTAGTAAAAACCATCCCCCACTACAGTGAGAGTGTAGTGTTTGTGGTCATTGCTGGTTGGGGTTGCCAGGTCTACAGCTTGGAGAAAGCACCTCATTGGTTCTTTTGAGATTTTTTAAAGTTGTTTCAGGTTTCAACTTTCTGTTACTTATGAAGTTAACTTGAGTGTTTTCTGCCATTCCACACAGAGCAACTGGAGAAGGAGCACTGACTAAAACTCTGATCTGTGATATATAACAATAAGTAGACCGTTTTTTTACTTATTTTTACTAGTTATCGGTTATTGTAGATATGTATAGCACTTTTATTGTCTGCTGCATACTTTACTTATTTTATAGCTATTGGCTCACTGCCTGTAGTGTTTCTGCCTGAAGTGATTTATGTAGTGTGTTCTGACTAGAGACCACCCTCCCTCCCTATTGGTATCTTGTCTTTATACCTGCTGGCCTTGCAGTTGCCCTCTCCTACTCTAAATCTGATCTTGGACACTCCTCCCAGTCTAGTGTCATTAGCACATTCTACCTAATACAGAGAGAACATCTGAGAAGGCCAGTCCACGTAGGTTCTTTCTCTGTTCTTCCTTTCTAAAAATAATTGCCTGCCTGAGGCTCCTAGTGTTCTGACTGCGCTTCTCAAACATTTTGGAAATATAGAGTATATTTTAGTGCATTTATTAAAACTGTATTTGCCTTAATATTGATGCAACTCAAGTGCTCTAGGTTGCACTGCATCTGAATTGTTTTAGTGTTGTTTTAGCTGCTTTTCTGTATATATAGACTTTTCTGTATATGTAAACTAGCTACTTATTCTACTGTATTACTGTCTCTTAAATCGTTTTTCAGTTGTGCACTTGCCTTGCTTCATTTAAAAAGTTTTAAATTGCTACTTTTGTAGAGTTTTAATTGCATTTACTTTTTAGGGCTGCACACAAGTGCGTTAGCCTTTTCTGTGTTTTTACTGTATTATTTAACCTGTTTTAATGAATAAAAAAAAAACTATCTTGTTTGCTCATTTCCTGTCTTTTCTGACTAGTATAGTCCAGATCCCAGGCTTTGCTGGATTTCAGGACTTTATTTTCTGTGTTCAGAGCTATACAGACCTTGCTGTGGTAGAGGGAAGTCCTAATGCTTACCAGCAGGAGTGGTGAGCATTGTACCACCTATCTTACATTAGAGTAGTGGTTTCCGGCTCTGAAATTGTAATTTTATTAGCCATTTTGGGCTGATTTCTATCCCTTTCAACTTTCTGGCTTAAAAACACATGTGTTTGTGTGTTTTTCACATCGTGCAGCACCGCAGGGCTACAGTTAAACTATTCCAGGTGCCAGAAAGTCTGCTCTTCAAATTTTCCCTTAGAACTAGCTGGTTTCTCAGTAGTAGCATTAAAATCTGAACCCCTGTGACTAGCACTTGCTCTAGAACCTGCTGTAGTGCACTAGGAAGCCTTAAACTGATACAAGCACTCAACTTTCCTTGTTAATAAGGAGAAATTAATTGTAGGCACTAAACAGCCTATAATTGCAAAGTACCTTGCAAAGGTAAGGGAAAACAGCTCTTGTACGTTACAAAAAAAGCACTTAAAACAGGCATGTCCAGGGGTCAGCTTCCAGTGATTTCTCCTGTCCACCTGGTGAATCTGGGCATACTAGGGCAATGCAGCAACTGCCTCATGTACACAGACAACTCTCTCTTCCTATCACCCAACACTACAACCTGTGAGAGATGCACTTACATAGCCACACTGGAAGAAAAGCTCTTTCCTGCCAAGATTGTGCTAGACAGTCAAGAGGAGAAGGTTAACACCTGCATTACACCTCAAGCAACACATAGCCCTTCAAAACCCATACCATCAACACCCACACATAGCAACACTAAACCCATATATGTGGAGGCCCTTAACATTAACCTGCCCAAGCAACAAGGACCTCCGAAGCCGAAACACAAACAAACACCAGTCACAACCAAAGTGACATATAACTCACAACACCAGTTTGCCACCCAACAACATCCCCTAAGCCAAGAAAATGTACCCAACACTTTAGTCATAGGCGACTCTATAGTCGGGGACACTGATGTCCCACTCACCAGGCTGAACAAGGAGAAAATTACAGCCAGCTGCCTGTTGGGTGCCAGGATCTGCCACATGACGCATGCACTCAAGTCACTCCACAACAAGCACAAGTACGACTCTGTCATTGTCCATGTTGGAGTGAATGACTTGAGACGTACCTCCCTGGATTACATGAAAAAAGACATGAAAGAGCTCTTGGATCATGTGGCCCAGGCAGGTATGACCCTAGCCCTGAGTAGCATCCTGCCTTCGCCCAGAATGATACCACAGTATAAGGACAAAATGATAGACTTAAACAACTGGCTAAGCTTCTGGTGTCATTCAAAGGGGATCCAGTATTTGTCTGCCTGGGAAGACATGATTGACAAACCACAATGCTTTGCCTGAGATGGTCTGCACCTGTCACCCCTGGGATTCAGGTTACTGGCTAAAGCTCCTGCCACCCCTATAGTGCCTTTTTTAGGCAAAGTTCAAAGGACAAAACCACCACCATAACAGATACAAGCATGCAAAATCTGAAGGTAATGCTACTCAATGCTAAAAGTCGAAACCTCAAAATGCACTCTCTCTAGGCACTCCTAAAACTGGAGAACATCGATATCTGTGCAGTAACTGAGACCTGGTTCAAGGCTCCAGAGAGCACCCCTGCAATACCAGGCTACAACTCTTACCACACTTTTCGGCCAGCAAACCAAGACTGAAATATTAAAGGTGGAGGTGTGTCCATATTCACCAAGGATTTTCACACCTCCAGGCTAGTTGCCCAACACAATGCATCTGAAATTCTCCAGATGCAACTAACACTAGGTAAGACTACAATCCAAACTGTAGCTTGCTACAGATCTCCCACCATGCCCCAAGATTCTCACTACACCTTTCTAAACATACTAGAAAATATTAAGATACAACCAAACACCCTAATACTGGGTGATTTCAACTACCCTGCCATTAACTGGGAAAACTACTTGGGTACCAACACCTTTTCCCAACGGTTCTTGGAATTCATAAATTCCAATGCCCTGGATCAGCTAATCCATTGTCCCACCAGGGGCTCCAATAGCCTAGACCTGGTCATTACCAACATGGGAGATTGATGCTCCATACCTCACCCCCTCATTGGTCAGGTCTGACCATGAGCTAATCACCCTTGACATCCACATCCCACCCCCACCCCCCAGTAAGGGAACCTCTGTAAAAAACTTTGCCAAAGCCAGCTTCATGCTACTCAAGTCAGAACTGACAAACTTCATGACACCCACACAGACGGGAGCTGAAAGTTCGACTGCTGAATCCTACACTAAGGCACTGTATGAGCACATCCACTCATGCATGAACTGTGCCATCCCAAATAGAACCAAGACGCTCTCCTCCAAAAAAAGGAAGCCAATCTGGTGGTCCCCTGCCATAAACAAACTATACAACAGAAGGAAGAATCTGTTGCAGAAAAGAAGAAAATCCCAGGATGCAAAAACTCCCTTACCAGCCTCAGTAAGAAGCTGAGATCCCTCATAAAATCCTCCAAAGCAAGTTACGAAAATAAAACTGCTAAAGATTCCAAAGACAACCACAAGGCATTCTACAGTTATGTCAAGAATCTAAATGGCAATGCTCAGATCTGCTCTGAGCTACAACAGAATGGCATTAAATATACTGATCCCAAGGATATTGCCAATATCCTGGCAGATCGATTTAGTGCCAACTTCACCCCCATCTCATCCCTTAAAGGGCCCATGTCAATACCAAAAGATTGCCAAATTCCAGTAATCACAGCCACATGGGTAGAAACCGCACTCTTCAAAGCTAAGAATACAGCATCCATGGGACCAGATGACATCCCAGGCTCTGTACTACATGAACTACAAAATGAACTGGAACCTTACCTAAGTGTCATGTTTAATCATAGCATCACCTCAGGCTTCGTGCCCACTGAGTGGCGCACAGCTACAGTTATCCCACTCCACAAAGGGGGATCCACCTTGGATCCCTGGAACTATCATCCCATCAGTCTGACGAGCCTGATCTGCAAGGGCATGGAATGCATTATCATGGAACTTATAAGCAAAGACATTTGCAACCTTCAAACACTGGACCCCACCCAGTTTGGGTTTGTGAAGGGCCGATCCTGTCTCCTGAACCTGATTGGACTTCTTCGAATCAGTCTCCAGAGCTGTGGACAAGGGCAAGGAGGTCCACACAGCCTATCTGGACCTTGCCAAGGCCTTTGACACCATCCCCCACTCTGGAATCATAGATAAACTTACTAAGCTGGGCATAAATCCCTACATCACTTGATGGGTTGCCAACTGGCTTACTGACAGAACCCAGACTGTAAAAGTAGCCGAATCCAAATCCAGCTCCAGACAGGTGACCAGTGGAGTACCTCAGGGTTCAGTCCTGGAACTGCTCTTGTTTGGCATCTACTTCTGTGAAGTATAGGCCAACACTAAGGGACTCTGGCTAACAAAGTTTGCATATGACTGCAAACTGGGAGCCATTATTGAATCCCCAAATGATGTGGATATTCTACAAAAGGTCCTTACAGAAACGGATGCTTGGTCCCAGAGCCATGGGTTCAAGCTTAATGCCAAGAAATGTATAGTTATCCCCTTTGGGAATAACCATGTACCCATGAATTACCACATAGGTGGCAGTACACTAAAGACCGAAAGTGTGAGGAGACTAAGGGACACAGGTGGACAGTGGTCTCACTTTCGTTAACCACATCGCCACAACAGTCAGAAAATCCTTCTATGTGGCACACCTCTTTACTAAGGGCTTTTCATCCAGAAAAAAGGAGGTCATTGCCCCACTGTACTCATCCCTCATTAGACCCATTATAGAGTCCAATGCCTTATTTCGTATGTACCTCACAAGATATCTGCAACAGTTGGAAAGGCCACAGAAATACCTCACTAAAAGAATCACAGGCCTAAAGCAGATGCCCTATGCTGACCGTCTAAAAAAATTCCAGCTATACTCTGTGGCATATTGTCTACTCAGAGGTGATCTCTGCTTAACATACAAGGTCATGTCAAACCCTGAGCTGTTGGACATGCTCCACTAAAAGATATCCAAATCCCTCAGAGCCACACGCTCCAGGGATCTAAACCTGGTCATCACAATGAACAAAACATGTTGGGGGGGATAGTTTCCTGACCCAGAGACTCCCCATACTCTGGAATAGACTGCCCATACATGTCAAGCAGAGTGCCTCTTTGGCCCTCTTCAAAAGGAACCTTGACAATTGGATGGGAGATAGGAAATTCACCTCGGGAATCATGTCAGTCGCCCTGCTAGACAGGGGTCCAGGGAAGTAAATATTGTGGGAAGAAATATCCAGGGAATTGTTATGGCTAGGCTTGTATAGGCCCTAGGGCTGATAGCCTAGTACCAACCTATGAACCTATGAATTGAATAGTAGGAACTCAGAGAATTTACATATTATTCCCCAAGGAAAATAACTGAGCTAGACCAGATAGAAATTATATTGCACTGGAAAATGTGCATTTAATTGAAAGCTTTCACACACATCCAATAACAATTTCTGATCATTCATGCACCAATAAAAATGAAGATACAATGCAGGGTAATGAAGTAAAAATGAGTAACTGGTGCTTTTCCACCTACCTGTTAAAAAGAGAGAAGTTTAATGAATGGGTAGTGGAAATTATTCAAGAGTTATTAGGGAAGATAGAAATATTTCAGAAGTTACATCTAGTGATTAGAATAAAATAAAAATAGAGTTTAAAATTTGGGTTGAAATAAAAGAGGAAGAGATATAGTTAAGAAGTAATAGAAATCACTTAGAGGAGCTGACAAAAAAGTATTGCAGAATAAGGGGAATCTCACAGAACAAGAGGAGGACCAAATACAGTGCTAAAGAGAAAATAAGGCAGTATCTGGATAATGTGCATGACTTTATAAAAGACTGCAGTTAAGCAGCTATTTTTGATAACTTCTCCAGAGCACAAAAACATCTAACGCAATGACTTGGTGACAAAACACTGAAAGGATTGTTGCCAAACTTAGGGAACCTATAACAAGAAAAATAACCACAGATCATGTAGAGGTTTTAGAGATATTCTGGACATTTCATGAAAACGTACTTAAAGCAGAGAAATGTAGAAATTAAGAGTACAAATGGAAATATTTATGAAAGACTTAATTGTGCTGAGTTTAGGGATAGACGAGGCTTAACAACTAACAGTTAATGTGGGAGGTGATGATGTATAATCAACCTTTACGAAAGTCTCCAGGAACAGATGTTACTCCTGTGGAAGTTTGGAAGCTAGGAGGGAAGAAAGGGATAAAGATCTAGAAGGTTTTGTTTAACAGTGTTTTAAAAAGAGGGGAATCACCAACATCTTGGAAGAGAGCTATGGTGGCTGTGTTACCTAAAGATGGCAGAGGCCCTTCAGACCAAGGCTCATATAGACCCATTTCAATTTTAAACCATAATCATAAAATGTTTATGTCTATACTAGCTGAAAGAATTGCATAGGTGCTGCCAAAATTGATAGATGTGTATCAGTGTGGTTTTGTGGAGGGGATTAAACATTTGACTACCAAAAAAGCAATTACTAGAAAGTGGAAATCAGTGTACGCCAATTGTATTTCAGATATTGAATATTATAAGAGAGATAAAACTGGAAGAGGGATCTTTAGAAAAGGGAAGGTGCAAATTATATAGAAATAAATGGAAATTGTGGGAACAATAAATGTATAATAATGTTCAAGAGGAGAAATGAGATTTAAAGGACAAGAACAGGATTATATTATTAAATGCTCAACACCTCTGTCTTTTTTTCTTGCTATTTTACTTTCGCTATGATTAAACACAGCATTTAAAATATTTTAAATTGACTGTGTCTCTCCACTAGAACAGTACCTTACTGTACTAAGGTGGTTTCACTTTCAAAAAACTTTTATCCCACCCTGGAAAAGTCTCCAATTCACTGGTGTCATCAGGGCCACAGAATACAGGTAATTTTCTGGCCAATTCACTCCCCAAACTGACATCACCATGAACATCCTAAAAACCCACCCATGCTATGATGTCACGGCTTCCTGGTCCTTCCCCTACCCATACAGAAAGTGAAGGCTAGAACAAGGAAACAGCACATGAGTCAAGTCTCCTGTTGTGAGCTGTCACTCACAGTACGTAACAGCTCAAATTACCCTTAGAACTTTGACAGCTAATGAAGTTAGGTGTGAAGGGTGATGGGAGATGAGTCAAAGTAATACAATTCAGGCTTCACAAAAAAAAACAAAAAACAAAAAAAACAAACAAACAAAAAAAAAAAACAGTTTAGCCATTCTATAAAGACGCAGCAGTAAAAAGCACTTTGAAAGTCTGTTCTGTGGCATTTGCACCGTTTGTGTTTTAAGTAGTCATTGAACGGCATAATGTTACTTACAACTAACTGACTGAAAGGAGTGTATGCATGTAAAATCAATGCAGTGACAGGAGCTTTAGGAAGAAAGATGCCTGCATGATGTATCTTTTTACAGATGAGCACTGCATTGTGGGATACCTAGAGGCAGACTAAACAATCAGAATTACTTCAAGGTGCTAGACCCCATGTGGTCAGACTCAGAAATTATGTATAAAAATATTTAAAAACCTGTAAATAGTCCCAGAGTGATGTTAAAATGTAGGAAACACCAAACCATGATGAAATAAACATGTTTTTTGAGTCTGTGGGTGCAGTTCTCCTTCAAGGGAAGGCAGGAATTCAGACATTTTTTGCAATGGTGGACTGATGATAGTAACAAAGAAAATATGTGTGATGTATCATCATCATCTTTTGACTGTTCCCGTTAGGGGTCACCACAGTGGATCATCTGTTTCCATTTCTTCCTGTCCTCTACATCTTGCTCTGTCACACCAACCACCTGCATGTCCTCTCTCACCACATCCATAAACCTTATCTTAGGCCTTCCTCTTTTCCTGTTACCTGGTAGCTTCATCCTTAGCATCTTTTTCCCAATATACTCAGTATCCCTCCTCAGCACATGTCCAAACCAACATATTCTTGCCTCTCTAGCTTTGTCTCCAAACCTTCCAACCTGGGCTGACCCTCTAATATACTTATTCCTAATCCTGTCCACCCTCGTCACACCCAGTGCAAATCTTAACATCTTTAACTTTGCCACAGACAGCTTAAACTCCTGCCTTTTTGTCAGTGCCACTGTCTTCAACACATATAACATAGCTGGTCTCACTACCCTCTTGTAGACCTTCCCTTTCACTCTTACTGGTACTCGTCTGTCACAAATCACTTCTGACACTCTTCTCCACCCACTCCATCTTGTCTATACTCTCTTCTTCACCTCTCTTCCACACTCACTGTTACTCTGAACTGTTGATCCCAAGTATTTAAACTCATCCACCTTCGCCACCTCTACTCCTTGCATCCCCACCATTCCTCTATCCTCCCTCTCATTCACACACATATATTCTGTCTTAGTCCTGCTGACCTTCATTCCTCTTCTCTCTAGAGCACATCTCCATCTCTCCAGGGTCTCCTCCACCTGTTCCCTATTCTCACTACAGATCACAATGTCATCTGCAAGCATCATAGTACACGGGGACTCCTGTCTGATCTCATCTGTCAACCTGTCCATCACCACTGCAAATAAGAAAGGGCTCAGAGCTGATCCTTGATGTAACCCCACCTCCACCTTAAACACATCCGTCATTCCCACCACAGACCTCACTGCTGTCACACTACCCTCGTACATATCTTGTACCACTCTTACATACTTCTCTGACACTCCTGACTTCTTCATACAATACCACAACTCCTCTCTAGGCACCCTGTCATATGCTTTCTCTAAGTCTACAAAAACACAATGCAACTCCTTCTGACCTTCACTGTACTTCATCAACACTCTCAGAGCAAACATCGCATCTGTAGTGCTCTTTCCCAGCACAAAACCATACTGATGATCACTAATCATCATGTCCCTTCTTAACCTAGCTTCCACTACTCTTTTCCCATAATTTCATGCTGTGACTGATCAATTTAATACCGCTGTAGTTACTACATCTCCTTACATCACCCTTATTCTTAAAAATTTATACCAAAACACTTTCTCCATTCCTTGGGCATCCTCTCACTTTCCAAGATTTCATTAAGAAATCTGGTTAAAAACTCCACTGCCATTTCACCTAAACACATCCATGCTTCCACAGGTATGTCATCTGGACCAACAGCCTTTCCATTCTTCATTCTCTTCATAGCTATCCTTACTTCCTCCTTGCTAATCCGTTGTGCTTCATGATTCACTATCCTCACTTCATCCAACCTTCTCTCCCTCTCATTCTCTTCATTCATCAACCCCTCAAAGTACTCTTTCCATCTGCTCAACACACTCTCCTCGCTTGTGAGTATGTTTCCCTCATTATCATTTATCACCTTTACCTGCTGCACATCTTTCCTAGCTCAGTCCCTCTGTCTAGCCAATCAGTACAGGTCCTTTTCTCCCTCCTTAGTGTCCAACCTTTCATACAACTCTTCATATGCCTTAGCCTTCACTATCTCTCTTTGCCATGCACCTCATCTCCTTATACTCCTGTCTACTTTCTTCATCTCTCTGACAATCCCACTTCTTTGCCAACCTCTTTCTCTGTATACTCTCCTGTACTTCCTCATTCCACCACCAGGTCTCCTTGTCGTCCTTCCTCTGTCCAGATGTCATACCAAGCACCTTTCTAGCAGTCTCCCTTACTAGCTCTGCTGTAGTTACCCAGCTATTTGATAACTCTTCACTGCCACCCAATGCCTGTCTTAACTCATCCCTGAACTCCACCTCACAATTACCCTTTTTCAATTTCCACCATTTGATCCTTGGTTCTGCCCTCACACTCCTCCTCCTCTTCTTGATCACCAACGTCATCCTACAAACCACCATCCTGTGCAGCCTAACTACACTTTCCCTGGTCACCACTTTACAGTCTCCAATCTCCTTCAAACTGGCCCTCCTACATAAGATATAATCCACCTGTGTGCATCTTCCTCCACTCTTGTATGTCACCCTATGCTCCTCCCTCTTGTTAAAATACGTATTCACCACAGCCATGTCCATTCTTTTCGCAAAATCCACTACCATCTGACCTTCTGCATTCCTTTGTTTAACACCATACCTACCCATCACTTCCTCATCCCCTCTGTTCCCTTCACCAACATGCCCATTGAAATCTGCTCCAATCACCACTCTGTCACCCTTGGGTACAGTCATCACCACTTCACTCCAAATTATTTCTTTCTCATCCATCGCACACCCAACTTGTGGAGCATATGCACTAACATTCATCATTACACCATCAATTTCCAGCTTCATAAACATCATTCTATCCGACACTCTTTTCACCTCCAAAACGCTCTTAGCATACTGTTCCTTCAGGATAACTCCTACGCCTTTCTGATAAAACAATTTGAACCCACCTCCGATACACCTAGCCTTACTGGAAAAATGTTAAAATAGTTTTTCTTTTATGTATGTTTGCCTATGTCTTATGTGATAATTTAATAAAAGTATTTAAAAAATATTTCTAATAACTTCTTTAACAGCTGACCTTATTTTCATATAGACTGTAGACTTTTCTTTATAATTGAATGTACCACTTCTGTCACTTTGTTTTGCAAGTCCATAATCTGTTGTTTTCCTTGATCTTGTTGCTTGCAATTATGCTTAAATAATATTTAGACCCACTTTAATATACTACAAAGACCTGTATAGAGCATGCATTAATACCACATCATTTATTTATTTACTTTACATTTGATTATTGGGGAAGTCCGACTGGGTTTTTGGCCCATTTTTCAGCAGAGGCCTGGGGAGAAAAGCTCCACGAGGATAATACATTTTGACAAAGCCAGAAAGTTATAGAATTATTATAGATACTAAAAATGTAAACAACTGTAACAGTGATAATAACTTATACGTATATTTATGCAGATAATTACATAGAGATGTAAGCAGTGAGTCATAGAATGTGCATAGCAGGGATATAGACTAGACCAGATGTGGCATAGAAAGAAAAAGAAAAACAAACATAATAGGACAGGTGGTAAAACGCAGAGATGCATTAGAGGAGAAAGGTGGAAGTATAGTAGTTGCAGAGAAACATTTTAAAGAGATTGAAAGGGAAAGAGTGTAGCCTGGTTTAGTGCAGGAACAGAGCCAGGCATTTGTTTAGTTGTTCTCTAGGCAGTGTCTTGAATTTGGATGAGCTTGATATATTAAGTATATTTTGAGGCATAGTATTCCAAGATTTTGATATTTTGTTGGAGTGTAAGGAGTCACCACAGCTATTACTGGGTTTAGTTACCTTCAGTAGGAGTTTTTGGGAGGATCTTAGAGGCCTACAGTTGGTATGGGGTTGAATAAGGCCACTAATGGGTGTGTGCTGGTTAAAGGTAAGTAGATTTGGAAGTTTTAACCATTTTAGCTTATGTAGTGCTGAGCAGTGATGTGATCTGGATGGATTCTTAGTGGCAAATCTGGTTATTTTATTCTAGCATGTCTCCAATTTATTTAAGTCTGCTTTTACTTTGGTTACTAAACACTGATGAGGTACATGAGACCATGGAGAGTAAATATGTTCTAGGGATGGACTGTCTGATGGTGTCAGTTAGGAAGGACTTGATTCTATATAGTGAGCCTAACTTAAAGTGGACCTTTTTAATTATTAGTGACAGGTGTTTATCAAATGTATTTGCATTCTGTTACACCAAGGAGCTTAATGTGATTAATTGGCTCTATAATTGCACTGTTTGATGAGTAAATTGTAAAGGGGAGATAGTAGACTGTACTGGTAAAAAGCATGTCCCTTGTTTTCTTGGGGTTGAGAATACATTGACAGTCAGAAAAGTATTGGTCCATGTCTAGGAAGGATTGTTGTTTTTTTGTACGGGTTCAGGAAGAGAGGGAGCTGTACATATGAGGAAGAAGTCATCAGCATATTGGATTATGGTTGTTTGCTGAGTGGCTGTACAGAGTTTGTTTGTAAAAATGGAGAAAAGGAATGGACCAAGGACTGAGCCTAGAGGTACGGCCATGGAGACCAGTAGGAGAGTAGAAAGTCTGGTTTGCCATCTGACTGCCTGTTGATGGTCAGATAGGTAGCTGACAAACCAGGATAGGGCAGACTGGGAGAGGTTTAAGGCAGCTAGCCTGTTAAGTTTTTGGTGGGAAACTGTATCAAAGGCCTTAGACACATCAAGAAAGAGGGATGAGGCAACAAGATTATTTTTTCTATCCTGGTTGATTGTGTTAATGAAACTAACTAGAGCTGTTGTACTATGTTTTGGTCTAAAACCATGTTGGAATGTGGACAAAAGGTTGTTTTTTAGAAGATGGTCAAGTAGTTGTGAATGTATGCATTTTTCAAGTATTTTTGCTATGGATGATAGAATAGCAATTGGCCTGTAATTAGTGAACTCAGTGGATGTGCCGCCTTTATGGAGGAGGATTATGTAGTGAACTCGGTGGATGTGCCGCCTTTATGGAGGAGGATTATGTAGGAGACTTTCCAAAGTTTAGGGATGTATTTTTCTTTTATAATCCGGTTAAGATTGGTATAGGGAAGGAGATGATGTCTGCAGCCAATTTGAGAAATTCATCAAGGAGATGGTCAGTGGCAAGGAATGAGGGTTTAAGTTTAGATAGGTATTTTTTATTGTTGAGGTTTATATTGGATTTATGGAGAAGGCATTAAGATTAGTTTCCAGGTTTGTAGGGATAGTTAGAGGAATATTGCGTTAATTCTTAATAAGGCACAGAATAAAGTTGATAAAGTGTACATTAAATTGTGAGGCTATACTGTCAGTGGAGTTTGCTGTGGATGGAGCTGGGGTGGTTGACTGGTTTGATGCAGATTAATCTTGAGCTTATGAAAAAAATATTTCAGAGAGGGATACTCTAGCTAGCAGTTTGATCCCTGTGTTCTACTGATGTACACAAAGAGGATCATGGGAAGAATCAGGTACAGCTCTCATCTGGAGAGCAGACATTTCAGAAGGATGTGATGTTATGTATACTCCTTACCATGTACCCCTTACTGTACACTGTTTCATCATATTGTGACATTATTTGGTGTTCTAGAAATTAATTTAACACCATTTGATGACGATAACAAAATATTCCTTTCTAAAATAAGCAACTCCACAAAATGTGCTTTCTCCATCACAAGAAGATGAAATTTGGAAGATATGCCAGCCTCCAATATTTTAATTTACAGGTGACCAATACTGTAAGTGGAACATTTCTTTAAAGGAAATGATATGTATATCTATGGAGTTAAATATCTTAGTGACAATTGTTTTACTTGTGACTTAAAAAACTGTTATTTATACTATTTGCAGTGACTGAATCACACTGTGCATGTGGCAGACTAAATAACTGAGGAAAACAAAGGATTGTAATGGGAAATTATGTTTTTTTTTTGGTTATTTATTAGCTAGGATTAGGATCTAAGCAAGCAAAGAAGAAGAAGCTGTTATATGGCTGAACTGTTTACAGCTACAAAGTTTTTTGTGTGTTTACAGTGAAAGCCAAATGAACCAGTCAGGTTGTATAAATCAGAAGTTTCAGGGATCCATTCTTGACTAACCAGTAACTGCTAATGTGACACGTGGGGGATTCAGTGTTTTGTAGTGTAGTCTATTGTAAGTTCCAATAAAAGTATTTGTTTTGTGTCAGGAAATCAAATGGTGTTATGTTCATTCCATGATTTGTGAAAATAAATTGACATGAGTTTTGCAAAAGGATTTCAGGGTTTGTAAAATTGTGGGTAGACATATGGAAACCTTTATTCATGAAGAGGTTTTAACCAACAGAGATCTGTAATTGTTTCAAATCCAGCGGAAACTCGTATTGTACCTATATCCAAATCATCTTAAACATATGCAGTATTGTGCTAGTTACTTATAAAAATAATAAGTTATTGTTACTAGTTACTAACTAAAGTAACAAGTTGCTCGAGTTACTTTTACATAAGTATAGTTTATCAATCGTTATATTATGTCACATTACAATCCACCAATATCACTCAGTAAACAATCTCTGTAGAAATAAAAGCCATCCAAATAATTCCACATTAAATTACACATCTGTATCTAATGAAGAGGTTGCTACTGGCAAAACAACTTTACATTTCAATGTTTCATCTACAAATTCAGTGCCTCCTGCCCTTGAAGAATTAATTGCCTGTTACATTAAAAGAAATTGGTAAGCTGGTAATACTGCAATAGGAAATGACCGACAAACTGGCAAGTTCATAGTTACTAGGCATCTCACACAAAGAAGGACACAGGTGTAGAATCCCTACCCCCCCCCCCCTTAAAATGCACCAGATAAATCAGCAATCAAAAGGGCACTGCAATATCAGCACTCCATCTACATGGTGTGGGAGTATAATCTCATCCTCTTAGCATAATAAATCTGAACAAAGTGCAAAATAATGGGGGGCACAAAGGCCCCAAAATAGGGACAGATTTTAAATGTTACTATTAACATTTGTCTTGGTATGCATTTTCTAAAAGAAATTGAAACTCAAATGTTTGACATTTCATTATTTCAGTCCTCAGTGATTTGCCGGAAAACCACAAATGTTAAGGAATAATCCAAAATATAAGGAAAAAATCTGGACATTTGAGATGTTATGTATACTCCGCAACCTCTTAGTGCAAGAAATCTGGACAAAGTCTGAAATAATGGGGATACAATGACCCAAAATAGGGATACATTTTAAATATTGCTTTAACTTAGAAAGTTGCTAAAATAACAGGATTTGTATTAGTATGTATTTTCTGAAGGATATGAAGTCTGAATCTCATATGTCATTATTTAGTGACTTCAGTCCTCTATGATTTGCCAGAAAACCACAAATTTTATGACTATCCGACCAAAGCTATGAGACTAAATCTGGACAGTTGAGAGACAAACACACACACACACACACACACACACACACACACACACACACACACACACACACACCTACTCACTCACATAGTAACACACACACATGCACTTTCTCTCTCATACAGAAATGAATGGAACCACTAATTTAAACTCTCTCTCTCTCTCATATATATATATATATATATATATATATATATATATATATATATATATATATACACACACACACACACACACACACACACACACACACAAATACATACATGCACACATATACATATACACACCCTCACATTCTTACTTACCTTCTCTTTCAATGGAATGGCTATTTTAAATTCCACGTGAATGTGAGGAACATGTTAACATCAGAGTTGGCACATGTGTAATGCACACTGTGTTCTTAAAAGAGAAGATGCTGCCACCATGGAGTAAAGATGCTGTGGGTATTTTTTGTCCTGCAAGGTCTCACATACAAAAAAGTCTCAATCTGGGCATTTGAAAAGCTAGCAGCATCAAGTAGAGTAAATAGTTGTGTAACAACCTTTTACTGCTAGAGGCAGGTTCAAAGCAAAAAAAAAATAAGGGATAAAAGTCTCATAACAGAAACATTTTTAAGTAACAGTTTTACTGACTTTAAAATATTACAGAATAAGAAGAGATGAATTAGCCGAATAGCTGTTGGTCATTATGCGTCATTGTATAATTCTAAGACAGTCTACAATTCTAAGGCAAAATCAGAAGCCCTAAAGTAGTACGCTGATAATAAAATTGGCAACCATTCATACAAAGTCCTATATTATAAACAGTACCTCTGAAACTTACAAGAGACAAATTATACCCAGTCTTGTAACATGCTTTGGCAGTGCTGTCCAAGCTAGCCTCTCCTAGCTCTTAGGTTTGACTGATAGTGCTTGTGACCAATAGACTGAAAAATAGTTTGGGTCATTTCTTTGAATGTGGTGGTGGGGATATTAGATTCAATCGGGAGACTGGGAGTTCTAGTCTGGCATTCAGGAAGTTAGGAGGAATGTATCATTGTTGACATGTAGGACCGTTTTCACCATATGGAGGTAAATATGAAAACAGACAATTGGTATTGTTAACTGCATTTTATTACTTGTGGATTGTGTCTCCTTGGAGGTCAATTATTTTGGAGATGCAATGGGACTTTCATTTCAAGGCATATTCATAGTGATAAGAGGTCCCCAGTAATGTTGGAGAGCTAACGATTGACATACTATCTGTAAAGGTGCAGCATTTTGCTTTAAGTAAGCTAAAAGCAATGGTGTACTGCAAGGTGGTGTCCTTAAGGATGCACAGTTCTAGCTAACGCAGGGTTGTATTACAAAGAGCAGTGTATCATACAGTAAACCTGGAAGGGGCAGAAACACTCAGCAGCAAAGACCCCCTTTTTTTTGGTCACTCGATATCCGGCAGGTCTCCCGACTTGTGATTTTGCAAAGTAATGCAAAAGTAACTAGTTACTAAAAAAGTAATACATTACTATTACTTCATTACTGTTTTGAAATAGTAATGTGTTATATTACTAGTTACTCAAAATTGTAATAAGTTACAGTAACATGTTACTTTTGTAATGAGTTACTCCCATCGCTGAACATATGCACACATGAGAATTTTCACAAAAAAAGTGTTTTTTCATGAGATTACAGACTCAGATAACACTCTAACAGCAGTTTTCATGTTCAGATTTTCCTGCATTAGTTTAGTGGTGTGCTGTTAGTAATTCTCAAATTCTTTTGAGGGAAATGTGTTTAAAATAGATTAATAGATTCACAAAAAGAACTAGTCCTGTGATGCAAATCCAAAAGCCACTCTGGAACAGTATAGTACAGCTTTCATCCACTTTTAATTCTGTGAACTTCTTCAGAAAAAACATTTACAAATGACCCTACCCCAACTTCCTTTTATATCCTAATCTATTAACAGACAGGAAGTGACTTCAAACAATTAGCAGTTGCATAAACAATTAAATAAACACTATTCCTCTCATGAGACAAAAAGTAACAGGACTGCTTGCAGAGTTGAAATGTAATGCATCAGACAGCATAAAGGATATTTTCTGCCAGTGCATCAGAAGGAATGGTTATTTAGGAAAGTGTGAGATATGTTTAATGGCTGTAGTTTTATTTTATAGGGGCACTAATAAAGGGATCAATTCATTTATTTAAAATAGATTTGATTGCATTCTTTTCATGAAGAAAATAAGTCTGACAGCTGACACAGAAGCAAAGGCTGTGAACTTCAATTCCCCAGCACAGGTTTGATTACCTCAGTTCTCATTTGCCTACTGTGTGACCTTGAGCAAGTCATTTAGTCAGACATTACCTTCGGGTTATTGAAAATCAACTGTGTGTCCAGCATACTTCTGAACCTCTTAGCCCAAGAAATCTGGACAAAGCCTTCCATAATGAGGGTACAAGGGTGGAAAAATAGGAACAAATTGTAAACATTTCTCTTATAAACTTAGCAAGTAGAATAACAGTGTATGGATTAAAATGCATTTTCTAAAATATATAAAGTCTGAAACTCAAATGTATGTCATTATTTACTAATTTCATTCCTCAGATCATTGCAGTGATTTGCCAGAAAAACAAAACTTTTATGAGGAAAAGATTGAAATTGCGAATCAAAAATCTGGACACCTGAGCAGTAACTGTCCAGTGGACCTACCAGGTACACAAATGTGTGTTATTAGGGCACAAGATTTTGTTCAAATTCTCTTAAGAGGAAATACAGTTATTTCAGGTTTACTTTTATTATACAATTTTCATGATATGAATAGCATGTGCATATGATTTCCATCACATGCACAAAATGTGTAAATGATTTTTACAACATGCACAGGATGTATATGTGATTTCTGCAAATGATGTATATGGTCTTTTTTTGTTCTGTAAATTTTATGATAATTAAAGCTGAGTAAACTATTATCTAGGATTTTAAGTGTTTTTTCTTCCAAAGTGCTGTTTTTGCGGGTATTTGTGTTTTGGTTGAATACATGCACTTTTTTCTTCTTTTTCGTTTTGGGGAAAAAAAATATTTCTTAACCCTGCAGTAGCAGCATCTTCCCCTTTAAGGAGGGCCACATGTACATTGCTTACACACACTAATGTGGATGTAAACCCATTCAGCACTCACATGTAGCATTTAAACAATCCATTCAGTTTATACAGAAGGTAAGTGCGTGTGTGTGTGTGTGTGTGTGTGTGTGTGTGTGTGTGTGTGGGAATAATGTGTGTTTATCATACCTCTGAACTGTTCAGATTTAGCCTCATAATTTTGGTCTGTTTCTTATAAAATTAGTTTTTTCTGGCGAATCAAGGAGGATTGACTTCATTAAATAAGGACAGATATTTGAGTTTCAGACTTTACATCCTTCAGAAAATACATGATAACACAAATCCTGTTCTAGCAACTTTCTAAATTAAAAAAGTGCAATATCTAAAAATCTATCCTTATTTTGGGACATTGTATCCACAATATTTTAAGTTTTGCCCAGATTTTTGTGACGAAATATGTATACCTCTTAACTGTCCATATTTTTGCAGAATGTCCATATTTTTGCCTCATATTTTTGGCCTATTCCTCATAAAATGTGTGGCTTTCTGGCAAATCACTAAGGATTGAAATAACTAAATAATGTCATACATTTGAGTTTTAGATTTCATTTCCTTCCAAAAATGTATGCCAAGACAAATGTTGCTATTCTAGCAACTAAGTGTATAAGAACAATATTAAAACATTCATCCCTATTTTGGGGCCTTTGTCCCCCCATTATTTTAGACTTTGTCCAGATTTCTTGTGCTAAGAGCTTGAGAGGTATGGAGGTATGGTATACAATGCCATAGTTGGGGGGCAGTTTAGTTTATCAACTTGATCAGGTTGACCCTTTAACTTGGTTACAGGAGGCAGAGCCTGAATCCAAAACACCAACTACCAGACTGCTAAATTTATTGTGAGCTTCTGTGGAGACAAGAGCCTGAATTCTCTACACCAACTACCAGATTGCTGACCGAATTGTGAGTTTTGAGTTTCAGTACATTTTCAGGGAATTACGAATTTCAGTGCACTTTCATGGGATTACAAGTTTCCGTGCATTTTCATGGAATTGTGAGTTTCAAGCAAAGAGAGGTTTACTGTTGCTCATGCTAAGTCTGTTTTCAATGTGCAACTAATGGTTTTGTTTAGCAAATGGCAGTCACTGTTTCTGCTATAGAATTTGAGTGCAATGTTAGTAGCATAGTTGCCTTTTGTGCAGGAGACTGTGGGTTCTAGTCCCACACCATGTATATGGAGGGCTAATATTGCAGTGCCATTTTGATTATACCTTATTTGGTGCATTTGAAGAGGGATAGGGGCTTTACATTCTTGACTGTGTCCGCCTTTGTATGAGAAGAGTAATAACTATGAACTTGCTGTCGGTTTGTCAGACATTTCCTGTTGCAATATTACCAGCTTACCAATTTTTTTTTTTAATGTAACATAGGCAATTCATTCTTCAAGGGTGGTAGGTACTGAATTTGTAGATGAAACACTGAAATGTAAAGTTGTTTGCCAGCAGTTTATAGATCTCTTTAAAGTGAAATTATTCAGATGACTTACTTCTGCAGAGATTATGCTTATTGAATGATAACTGGAGGACTGTAATGAGAGAAGTTTGCATGGCCTTTTATGGTTAAAATGTTTTGAAATGGACAGTTTCGTCATTATTGGGTCATATGTTTTGTTTCATTGCTTACTGGAAAAAATGTTCAAAACTACAAACTTAAAACACTCTAATAAGTGGTGCTGTATTATACAAGGAATATAATTTATACAATCAGGAAGGTGAATCGAAGAACACATACACGTATGCATGGCCCTAAAAATGTGTGTAAGGAGCCTATGGTTTGAAAACAGCCCAAAGGTGGACAATTCTCCACTGGCCAGATGCATTTTAGTTGAATGCAGGTTTTATTGCAGTTTCAATAGCAGAGAAGTTTACTGCTTATACCAAGTCTGTTTTTATTCTGAAACTGTATTGTTTGTTTAGCAAATAGCGATCAGTGTTTGTGCCATTTTATTTCAATATATGTAATCATTGTAGAAGTAAATAAGAAATCAGTATGTACAATGATGGGTTTGAACAGTGTTTATGGTAACTGGGGAGAAACAGCCAAGTAATGGAACGCTGGAATGGCTGGGGAAGAGGAGAATGCTGCAGGAGGGGCTGCTCAGGGGTACCCCAAATCTATTACCCTGCCTACGGCCCCATTTGACCATGATCTGGCTCTGACTAAAATAGTAACAAACACTTTTTTGAACAGAGCCAGAGTGACCACCTGTTAAAAAAATAAAATGTAGTGTATGCATACCCCTCAACCTCTTAGCACAAAAAATTTGGACAAAGCCAAAAATAATGGTGGGACAAAGGCCCAAAAATAGGGACAAATTTTAAATATTACTCTTACAAACTTAGAAAGTTGATGGGATGAAAGGTTTTGTGTTAAAATGCATTTTCTGGAGGATATGAAGCCCAAAGCTCAAATAGCTGTCAATATTTATTTACTTTAATCCTTAATGATTTGCCAGAAAACCACAAATTTTATGAGGAACAGACCAAAACTATGAGGCAAAAAGCTGGACAGTTGAGAGCTATTACATTCTTTTTGTGGACAGACCCCTTTACATATTTAAGATTAGCAAAACGAACTGGTAACATTCAGGGCTGGCCTTAGCTGAAATGGTGCCCTAGGCAAAGTAGTACTCTGGCACCCCTTAAGCCCCACCCACACCATACTCATGAAACACCCCTATAAGCCACACCCACGTGTGTCACTCCCCAAGAAAGCCACTCAAGTAATTTCCTTCAATTACTTAAATGCATAGGAAGAAAAAATACCTTGTAATATAGTTAAACTGCAAGTGAAGGAAGGTGGAATTTTCTTTTAATAAATCTGCTTTATGTGTTGCTCCTTCACACATTTTACTGTAAAATTCATGCCCTCAGAAAGCAGAAGCCCATGAGCCTTCTTTCAAAGGGATGCTTAAGTTAATCTAAATTTACTTTGGGTAGGTGAGTGAGCCTTACAGCTCAGTGAAAGTAGAATAGCAACCTCTCTTTCTCCCTGTGTACAGTAGCTTAAACTAGAACAGCACAAACACAGAGCCATTTGCTAAACGATACAGTCTTGCAATGAAAACAGCATGACCAGTAAACTTCTCTGCCATTGAAACGACATGAAACCCCACATTCACAGAAAATGTATCTGGCCAGTGGAGGATTAGGTTTACCTTTGGGCCATTTTGTAATTAGACTCCTTGCATACATTTTAGGGCAATGCATACATGAATTTGTTCTTTTATTCACCTTCCTGATTGTACTAAGTTATATTCCTTGTATAATACAGCACCACTTGTTAGAATGTGTTTTAAATTTGTAGTTTTAAACATTATTTTAATAAGCAATGAAACAAAGTATAAACCAATTACAAAACTACCCATTTCAGAAAATTTCAGCCATAAAAAGGAAACCCAGTCTTCTGTCATTACAATCAACCAATATCACTCGATACACAATCTCTACAGAAGTAAAATCATCGTAATAGTTCCACATTAAAAGAAATCTGTAACTAATGAAGCGGATGCTACTGGCAAACAACTTTACACCTCAATGTTTCATCTACAAAGTCAGTGCCTGTTGCCCTTGAATTAATCTATATTACATTAAAAATTTGGTAAACTGGTAATATTGAAATAGAAACCAACACGTTCATAGTTACAAGGCATCTCATACAAAAGTGTAGAACCCCTATACCCCTTCTTATAATACATCAAATAATCTGCAATCATATGGATACTGCAATATCAGCACTTCATCTATATGGCATGGAAGCAGAATCCACAGCCTTCTGCACCGAAGGCAATTATGCTACTAACACTGCTTTCAAATTCTACAACAGTGTGCCACTTGATAAAACAGTTGCACATTGAAAACAGGCTTACCATGAGAAGTAAACTTCCCCACCATTGAAAAAGCATTAAAACTTACATTCAAACAAAATGCATCTGGAAAGTGGAGAATTAAGTTTACCTTTGGGCTATTTTCAAACTACAGGCTCCTTGAACACATTGTTATGGCCATGCATACCCGTATGTGTTCTTTGATTCACCTTCCTGATTGTAATGAATTATATTCCTTGTACAATACAGCACCAGTTGTTAGTAAGTTTTAAATCTGAACATTTTTCCAGCAAGCAATAAAACAAAATGCATGACCCAATAATGACAAAACTGCCCATTTCAGAACATTTTAACTATAAAAGACCACTCAAACTTCTGTCATTACAATCCACCAGTATTAATCAATAAGCACAATCTCTGCAAAAGTAAAACTCATCCAAACACTTCTACATTAAAGAGATTTGTACAGCAACAAAGGCTTTCTCTTTCAAAGGAACGAACAGCTACTTTAAATTCCATATACACACACCTATTCTCACACAGTAACACACACTTTATATCTTATACAAACAGAACAGCAAATTTAAATTCCATACACATTAGACCCATTATAGAGTACAACGCCCCTTTTGGAATGTACTTAAGACATCTGCAGCAGCTGGAAAGGCCACAGAAGTACCTCAAAGAGGATTACTGGCCTCAAACAAATGCCCTACACTGACCGCCTCAAAAAGCCCTACAATGACCGCCTCAAAAAACTCCAGCTTTACTCCGTAGCATATCGCCTACTCCAAGTTGATCTCTACCTAACATATAAAGCTATGTCAAACCCAGAGCTGTTGGACATGCTACACCTAAAGAAATCCCAATCCCTCCGAGCTACACGCTCTAGGGACCTAAACCTTGTCACCACAATAGGACATGCTGGACGGATAGATTCCTGTCCCAGAGACTTCCCATACTCTAGAACAGGCTACCCATCTATGTCAAACAAAGTTCTTCATTAGCACTCTTCAAGAAAAATCTTGAGTGGATGGGAAATAGGAAATACACCCTGGGGATCACTTCTGTGTCTCTGCTCGACAGTGGCACAGGAAAATAACTTTCTTGGGTGGCGTAAGCCAGGGAACCTTGTTGGCTAGGCTTACGTAGGCCATTAGGCCGATAGCCTAGTACCTACCTATGAACCAATGAACATACATACATACCCACACACATTCTCTCTCATACAGAAATAAACAGTTTAAATTACACAGAGAGAGACACACACGCACACACACTTAGGTTCATAGGTTGGTACTAGGCTATCGGCCCTAGGGCCTGTACAAGCCTAGCCATAACAATTCCCTGGTGGAAGTTCCTAGGTGGGGTATAATTGCAACATCACAATAATAAATGTGTGGAATGTGACTGCATCTTTAAGAAATTAAGGAAAATTGACTAGGAGACAATTAAATGAGCTTTTAGATGATATTACTGACTGGCAAAATTCCCCCTACACTGCAATACTGTCACATTTAAAAATACATAATGGCATCTGCCTTTCTTTTACAAGTAAATGCTAACTCAAACTATCCTAGTACTCCTTGCGACAGCAGCAACAAAACACTTCACCCACTCTTTTGTTTTGCCACAGGAGAAAGAGAGACTTCTCAAAAATTACCCATTTCAACTACTACATTAGTCAGAACACAGACATAACCCTCAATGAACAAAATCCTCACATCACCCATCTCCAGGAAGCTCTCTGCCTGAGCAGTATAACTCACTTTGAATACGTGTAGTCACTTTTGATGCAAGCAGTTTCTCTTTACAACCACAGGCAATCACTATTCTCTAGACCTTTGTTAATAATAAAACTGAATGCTCTCTATAATGGTAACACTCTTGCAGATTGTTAAATATCCATAGTGACATGATTGTTAGGGTTACAATCTGATGCACTAACTTTGGAATTCATGTTTTTATTGCTTTTCTCCACAGTATATGATGTAACAGCTACAACTTTTGGTGTCATGGCTAAAAGGGATTGAAGGTCTAGTCCTCCTACCCAGTTAAGAATGTCTTACTGCATAAGTAAGTAATCATACTGGAGTATATCCTTTCATTCTCCCTGTCACTGCTACCACATTCATTGTCCCTTTTTATTTATCCTCTATTTTTATCACTACTGTGAATCCAGAGTGCAGTTGCATAACTAGTACTTGATTGTACATAGCCGTGAACCCCCTTTTAAATAAATTAGAGAGACAGAGCGAGGAGAAGGGGATATTCTGTTTCACTGCACCCCTGAGCTGAAGATACACAAAAAAGTCCAATGGATCAATCTTCTAACCGGTTAAAATAAAAATATACATATTAAATGGCACATTTCAGTGCCAGAAAAACAGCAAACTTCATTCACCAAAGGAATAGGGTTACCACCTGTCCCACTTTGCGAGAGACAGTCCCTCTTTGGGCAGTTGTGTCCTGCAAAAAAAAATAAAAAAATGGCAAATGTCCTGACATTTTAGGACAAAAATATTTCCAGGTTTTATTTGATAGTTGTATAAAACAGTTATTTTTTATCTGAAACACCTAAATGTTATATGAAATAGCATAAGCAACTCAAATGCTACAATAATAAGCTTTTACTGTGGCAAAAAAAGTGACGTTATATATTTTGTCCTGCAAAATCTCACATTTCTACAAAAAATGTCCCACTTTGGGTATTTGAAAAGGTGGCAACCCTACAAAGGAACTTACACCAGCTGCAAATACAAAAAATATTACTGCACAAAACAATGATTTTTCATCTCAACTCTAACATAACATGTTACAAGAAATCTCTTCCCGATAGTGTGGGACTGTTTTCTAAGTCAATCCAGTAGTAAAAGTCTAACACAAGCATGCCGATGCCGTGCCGAAGGCATACTTGAGCCCCCATTACGTACCAGTACACAGTTTGCAGAAGGGAGTAAAACACATATCCAAATGTACGTCTCTTGCACAGCAGAATGCATGCAGAGGACATTGGCGTTATGACGCCCACAAGTTTCTCTCACCACAAACTACAGTTTTTTTTTTTTTTTTTTTTAGCTTCCTGGCCGACCCGCAGCTGTAAGTGGGAAGTTGCTCGCTTCCCCTCCCCCACCAGCACCGTCCAGCGCCAAGAAGAGCTGCGCAACCTTTATATTAATTACAATAAATAAATAAATTAATTAAATAAACATCGAGGCAATGTAAATGCAATGCTGGGAGAAAAACAATTAGTAATTTAGATGTGCCTTGACATTGTCATTAGGGTTGCCACCTTTTCAAATGCCCAAAGTGGGACATTTTTGGTACAAACGTCAGATTTTGCAGGGTGCAACATACCCACGGCCAGTACAAAGGACAGAGCTTCACTGTTTTGCCTGAATAAAAGCTTATTCTTGTAGCATTTTAGTTGCTTATTCTGTTTGTTGTAACCTTTAGGTGTTTCAGATACAGAATAATTGTTTTATGCAACTATTACATAAAATATAGGGGATATGTTTATCCTAAAATCTCAGGACATTTCCTATTTTTTCACTTTTTTTGCAGGACACAACCAAAGTGGGACAGGTGGTAACCCTAATTGTCATCTACGTTTCTCAGACCGCCTTGCGGAAAAAGTTAACATCTAGTAAGCACGTGATTCACCAGACAAGTTACAGTCCTGCTACTTATAAAATGCCCGCCTCTTAGAAAAAAAATAATGACGTCACGACACCGCTCTCTTAAATACTGGCACTGGCAGCGCTAAAGCAGAGTGTGTAGTTAATTTCTACGAGGACGGTTTCGCTTGGTATAGAGTAGTGATGGTCATGCTTCTAAGAACATTAACATTTTTTACCTTGGGTAAGTCTGTTTTTGGCTTTTATATACTGAGGGTGCGAGCATTTTCCTTTTGGATCTTGTGTATAGTTATTAATTGAGAACACAAAGCGGCTGCGGGTAGCTACAAAGTAACCTATTTGTATCTTTTTTGCCTTGCTGGGAGTAGTTCGGATGCACTTATGTGCACTGTCACTGATCTCCTGTCCCGCTTGCAAGATGCAGCTTTACAATGTATAGATTTGAAGTGTTAAAGGCATAGCTCTCAAGTGTACCACATTATGAGGAATGTACCTCATTTGGGGTCTTAAAAAGTTCATGTTCCATATTGAAAGTGTCTGTCTCACATTCAGTGTTGGGATTTTTTAACTGATAGCCATGCTAAATAGAAATGAATCATATTAATTAATTAAAAGATCTTTTTTATAAGTAAAACTAGCATATTTTAGCAATCATATGAAACTTCCTACATGAAGTTGTTAGTATGCCGTTAGTGAGTGTTCCACATTTTGCCCGTTTATCCCACATTGAGGCTAGTATTCCTTATTTTGGAGAAGGGAGGTTGAGAGCTATGGTTAAAACCGAGGTGTGCTGTTCAGACTTCACCTAGGGTTGCCACCTTTACAAATGCCCAAAGTGGGACATTTTTTTGTAGAATTGTCAGATTTTGCAGGGCAAAACAGACCCACCGCCAGTACAAAGGACAGGACTTCACTTTTTTTTCCTAAATAAAAGCTTATTCTTGTAGCATTTTAGCTGCTTATTCTGTTTCTTATAACGTTTAGGTGGTTCAGATACAAAAATAACTGTTTTATGCAACTATTAAAGAAAATGCAGAAAATGTTTTTGTCCTAAAGTCTCAGGACATTTGCCATTTGTTCAATTATTTTTGCAGGACACAACTGCACAAAGAGGGGTTCTCCCTCGCAAGGTGGGATAGGTGGCAACCCTAAGTTCACCTGATTTCTGCACTAGTTGAGCTCAAACCCAAGTGGGTAATCTCCCAGTGAAGTACCTCGCGGGCGGTACTGCGCAGCTTTGGGCGTGTCCAAATTGATTGGCACATTTGAGTGACAGTGAGCGCGGAGCTCAGACCTAAAGATCTAGTCTAGTTATGTCATGCCTGTGAGACAATACTGTCAAACGCGACCTAAAGATCTAGTCCAGTTAAATAAGTACTGTAAACAAGGACGGCACACAAACACAACGTAAAACAGTTGTGTAAATGTTATCGCAGGGGGGGATGCCCCCCTGCACCCCCCTACTTATATATACCAACTCCGAGACCACTCTACATGTGGGGGTTGAATCGAATTGGAAATAGCTTTCTTGCTTCATCTTATCCAGCTGTGTTTGGGTTACATTGCAAACAGCTTACTTGCTGTTACTGTTACGTTTCCAATACCGATGCAGATTCCTTAGTCGTGCAACAACATTCATACAAACCTCTCCAAAGTCGCGGGACTAAATACTTTTCTATTAAAGTGAAAATAGCTTACTCGGTGTTACTGTTAGGATGCAGACTCCTTTAGTGTAAAACATTTCACATTTGAAGTTGCTGTCGCGGGCATGTTGACAAACTACAGCTGTCAGTCAAAACTGTGTAAAATATACTAATTTCCCTCACCCATTCCTGTGACTTTTCCAGCAGTAAATGTAGGGCAGATCCACAAATACATGGCATTGTATACATATATATATATATATTATAACATATTCCATAGTCCGCCCCGGACACGCCTCCTAGACTCTAGACTTTAACAGATTAGTACCTCGCGGGCGGTACTGCACATGATATTGTGAGTCTAGGAGGCGTGTCCGGGGCGGGCTTTGCTACTGCGCATCCTGCGAGGTACTTCACTGGGAGATTACCCCCAAGTGAGCGTATTTGGATGCCGGAGAAAAGCTATTGTATTGCGTGTGTTTAGTCTGATCGGAGTCGGAGGCTCTTCTTTTTGTAGTACTGATCTGCAGTGTTTTTTTTTAGCTACTGCATCCTACGGTCCATTCAGGCTAAAGGCAGCGATTGTTATCTTGTCTGTTCCTTCGTATTATATTTCAGAACCAGTGATCCCAAATTTCGGAGACTGTCTCTTAAGATGGCATATATTTGGTCTGCTTCTTGTAAAATATGTTTTTCGTACAAATCATTGAGGACTGAAGTCCTTTCATTTTTACAAGGCACTTGAGTCTCGGACTTCATATTCAGGAAATGCCTGCGGGTGAACCCATTTTAAACTGTGTGGTTTGTTCACCGGGAAGTTTCCCAGATGTAGGGGTCGTTGACGTTCAGGATTTGTACAGTAAGAAGTTAGCAGGTATCAATGGGTAATCAGACCTTGCGGAAGGAGGCCACAGTCAGGGGCATAAGCTGTTGGAGGGCACTGTGGGCACCTGCAGTACCGACATAACTTATAAAACGGGGAGGGGGAGGGAAATGCACCGTCACAAGTGTTTTGAGTCAAGCGGAGGATCGCTCCGTCAACTCCGACAAAGTGGGGGAGGGAAGGGAATCCCATGGGCGCAACTAACTGTCAAGCTGTCTGAGGGGATGGGCAGGGTCACAACTGTCAGACTGGCGGAAGGGATTGCAGGGTCACAACTATGCCAAGCTGGGGGAGACTACACATACCTCTTAAAGGAAAACAACAGGATATTAAAGCAGATTCCCCAACCTGCTGACTCTTCCAGTCCCTGTTCTTTGATAAAGCTTAAAAAAATCACCCTTGCAGCTTTAAAAAATAACCCACTCAACTGTTTTCCCTGTTCTGCTTCCTAGCTTTCTATACTGTTTTTGTTTCACTTTGCAAACAGGCTCTGAAATTATGATGTCACATCTGCCATCAGCTCTTGCTCTAGCTATCGGGATGTTTCCTCCCCCAAAGTGATGTAATCCCCGCCTGATTTGCATGCTGTATAGAAGAGCCAGTGTTCCTCCCACATTGTGATGTCAGACCTGCCTTACCCAGCCCACTCTACCTAATAAAACCCATGTAGTGTGTGGAACTCCTTTTCATTGTACGTGTATCCTGTCGACTGCATTTGTTTGAGGGACGACTGAAAAGTGTGGATTGCCTGCATCTTCATCTGCATTTTTTGCTTTATTGGTAAGATAAGTCTTCCTAGTGAATTAAAAATGTAATTCTACCACAGCCCCTGTTTGAATGCACTTCTAGCCCTATTTTGTGCTGCCTGACATAGTTTATGACTCTCTTCTGAACAGGAATACTCTCTTCCTCCCTATGAGGATTCTGCTACTGAAGAATATATCCCTTCAGCCTCTCCTCCTGAGGATTATTCTTTTGGGGAAACCCTGCATACCATGAGGGAGCACTTCCACTGGGAGAGCCAAGATTATTCTGAATCTAAGAAAAGGCTCGGGGACTTCCTTTACTACCTCAGCACAGGCCTCTTGCTATCCCCCCTGTTTTAGACATTGTAAATGATGTATTTTCAGAGTTTGGCCTGTCTCCTGACTCTTTACACCTTGCACCTGTTAAGCCAGACAGATACTACAGGGTTCCAGATTCACATACATTTCTTTATAAAAACCCTGCTGCTGACCCAGAAACTATTTCTCAGGGTCCCAAAGGGGTCAAGGCTTCCACTGCAAAAAACCCTATCCCCTCTGATAGGGATTCAAGGGCACTGGACAGATGGGGGAAAAAGGTTTACACTTCTGCTACCTTGGCTGAGAGGGCTTTAAATTGTCAATTTCATATGCTTAAATATCAGCAGTACTTAATGTCACTGCTTAAACAGAAAATATTAACAAATTCTGAATGTGCAGAAAACAAGGAAATGCAGGATTTATTGCATGCGACTGAACAAGTGGGAAGGCATACTTTGCAATGTGGTTTTGATTATCTGGAGGCCTCTTGCAGGGCCGCTGTTATGGGTTCTGTCATTAGGAGACATGCTTGGTTAAAGGAACAATAATCTGCCTGATCATGTTAAAGCAAAATTATTAGATGCTCCATTACAGTATGATACTTTGGTGTTAAAGCAGAGGAGGTGTTGAAGAAAATGGAGGACAAAGCAAAATCTATGCAGACAGTTAAGGATTTCTTACATGTGCAGCCACCCAGATTTAGCAGGAACTGGCCCACAAAGTATTGGTCCTTTCCAGTGTCAGACAGGCCACAAAGAGGTAGATACAGACGCCCCAGAGGCAGATCCCAGCCCCAAGGCTCATACAGGCATAAACAATGGGGTGCTTCTACCTCCAAAAGCGGAGAAGACAAATCAAAGCCATACAGGAAACAGTCCCAATGACTTTCCTCTGCCAGCACCAAGCATTTATCTTTTGGCAGCCCCCTTAGGAGGAAAACTAGCACTTTTTTCACAAAATTGGCACATGATCACCCAGGACAAATGGGTCTTGAATATATATAGTGTCTCAGGGCTACAGGTTCCACTTTCACACCCTGCCAAGGGCAAAAGGTATGCCAGACCTGCCATGCAATCAATGGGCAAAGGCACAAAAGCAAGTTTCATCCCTCATGGACATGAGGGCCATTCAGCGAGTACCACAGCAAGAGCAGGGACAAGTATTTTACTCGAGACTTTTCTTGGTACCCAGAAAGGACAAAGCCTGGAGACCAATACTGGACCTGTCTATTCTAAACACATTTCTGGACGTTCCAAAATTCAAAATGTTGACTCTGCAGCAGCTTCTGCCCATGCTGTGCAAGAAGGCTTGGCTTGTAACTTTGGACCTAAAAGAGGCATACCTGCATGTCCCAAATCAGACAATCTTGCAGAAGATACCTCAGATTCATAGCTGGCTCAATGCACTACCAGTTCTCTGCACTGCCCTTTGGCTTTATCTACTGTGCCCAGGGTCTTCACAAAATGCCTGGCACCAGTAATTGCATTTTGCAGACGAACAGGAATTCAAATATATCCTTACTTGGACGACTGCCTTATTCAAGCAGAGAACAAGGACATTCTACTAAAGCATCTGGCATTTGTAAAAAGATTACTAATTTGCCTAGGGTACACAGTAAACGAAAATAAATCAAAACTAGTACCCTCTCAAGAGATAATATTCCTGGGTGCAAGCTTAAATCCAACTGCCCAGATGGCTTATCTCACGCCAGACAAACAAAGGCAACTGACTTCTTACTTCAAAATGTTGGCAACAAAGACCCAGTTATCTGAAAGAAAAATTCTGCAGGCTTTGGGCTTCATGGCATCCTGCATCCTGCTAATTTCATATGCCACACTGCATATGAGGAAGCTACAATGGTATCTAAAAAGTGTTTGGACTCAACATTGCCACAGCCTGGAAACATTAATTACCCTCATTCCCTGCCTGCAATAGGAGTTTCGATGGTGGGCACAGGCCTGTCCCCACCACAAGGGACAGCCATTCACTTTACCCACAGCCAGGCAGACACTAACAACGGATGCATCAGATTATGCCTGGAGGGCCCACATGGCAGAAAAATGTATGCAGGGCACATGGCCCACAAGCCAGATGCATCTTCATATCAATCAAAAAGAGATGCTAGCTGTTCAACAATGCAGCACAACAATGCAGAAACACTAAAAGACATCATCTGGTAAACAAAGCAATACTGTCTCACAATGAAAATAGGCTTGACATTAAACTTTGCCCTTGAAACTCAGAAACAGCATTGAAACCCACACCACATCCAAAGAAAATGCATCTGGCCAGTGGTGGATAAAGATTACCTTTGGGCTGTTTTCAAATCATTGGCCCCTTGCACACAAAACAAGAAACTTACATGTGTTCTTTATTTTATACACCTGCCTGACTTTATTAAATTATATTCCTTGTATAATACAACACACATGTTAGAGCGCATTTTAAATTTATTGTTTGAACATTTTATCAGTAATCTGTACTGTAGGCAATGAAACAAAACACATGAACCAATGATGACAAAACTGCCCAATTCAGAACTTTTCCATCATAAAAGTCTGCTTCCACACCCACACTATAAATAGAATGACAGTAGTGTAAGCCATAGGCATCTTGCACAGTGTCTCGCACTTATTTTCAATTTCATTTTTTTTTTGGGGGGGGGGGGGAAAAGGTCAAAAACCAGGGACACATTTTAAACATTGCTTGTATAATTTTGTAAAGTTGCTAGAATAAAATGTTGTGCTACCATCATGCAGTTCACTGACAGGTTTTGAACCTAGGACTCTATGCACTGCAGTCAGAACAACATACCACTATGCCAAATCAACAGCTGCCTGAAAAATAGGAAGACTGAAACTTAATAGCCATCATTTAGTGAATTAATTTCTCACTTCTCAATATAGCTCTTAACCTCAACACAAAAAACATGGACAAACAACAAAGCCAATAATGGGGGAATACAAATTCAGTTCTCACTTCTCACTCACCATATCTCTGAACTGTTAGCACAAAAACAATAATGGGGGAATACAAATTGTGTGCTCACTTCTTATAGCTCTAAACTCTTAGCACAAAAAAAAAATGTTCTTACTTCTCATCATAGCTCTCTCAACTCTTAGTACAAAAAAAATCTGGACAAAGCTCAGAGCATAACTTTCAACTGTTAAGAGAAAAAAAATGTTCTCACTTCTCATCATAGCTCTCAACTCACCCAGAAATGGTGGTGGCTAGGGATAGGAGTCTCTTTTTACCCTGTACCAAAGGTACAGGGTTTGAGCCTGAATACCTCTAGCCACCAAGTGTATTATATAGGGGCATTTTCATGCAGAGACACACACACACACTCACACACACACACACACTGGTTCCTTACCCTGAGTAGTTATTCCTCTGTTGTTGCTGCCATTAATCCCTGCCCTGAGTAGTTCCCGGCTCAGTGAACTGCTGTTTCAGCTTCCTGGCCTGCACAAGCTCTTCTGTTCCCCATTCCCGCCGTTTCAGTGCGGCCCGCCAGCTTGCAATTCAGCCAGCCGGAAATGATGATGTGAACTCCTTCAGCTCAATTCCGACTGGCTGGTAGCCTGACAGAGCTGACATCATTGCGCACGTGATGACGTCAGCTCAGACAGTGCGAAAATTTTAAAAAAGCAAAGAAAAATCGGAAATGAAGGGGTGCCACTCGGGAATCGTGGCACCCCTTCATTTGGACCCCAAAACTTGGTAAAAACCAAGTAATTCGGAACGGTTGGGAGGTCTGTCTGGGGTCATTCTTGGTGTTGCCAAACAAACTTGTGGTTGTGTGTGTGAAAGGGTGAGTGTGTGAGTTGAGTGAGTATGGTGTGTGAGTTGAGTGAGTATGGTGTGTGAGTGGGCGAGTTGGATGAGTGGGCGAGTTGGATGAGTGTGGTGAGTGGGTGTGGGTGAGTGTGGTGGATAGTGAGAGTGTAGGTGGGTGGTGAGTGAGTGAGTGTAGGTGGGTGGTGAGTGAGGGTGGTGAGTGGGTGTGGGTGAGTGAGTGAGGTGGGTGAGTGAGCGTTTGAGTGGGTGAGTGAGTTGGTGTGGGTGAGTGTGGTGGGTGAGTGTGGGTGGGTGAGTTGAATGTGGGTGTGTGAGTTGAATGTTGGTAAATGAGTGAGGGTGGTGGGTGAGTGAGTGTGGTGGGTGGGTGAGTGAGTTGAAGGTGGGTGAGTGTGGTTGGTGAGTGGGTGTGGTGGGTGAGGGTGGTGGGTGGTGAGTGTGAGTGGGTGAATGTGGTTGAGTGAGGTGCGGTGGATGAGGGTGAGTGTGGTGAGAGGGTGGATGAGTGAGTTGAGTGTGGGTAAGCATGAGTGAGTGTGGTGAGTGAGGTGTCTGAGAGTGAGTGGTGAGTGTGGTGGGTGAGAGTGAGTGTGGTGGGTGAGAGTGAGTGTGGTGGGTGAGAGTGAGTGTGGTGGGTGAGAGTGGGTGAGTGTGGTGGGTGAGTGGGTGAGTCTCATTTTTGGATGTAATTTCTAAATTTTGTAAACTTTGTTTTTGTGTTGTCATATTGCTTTACATTGCCCTACCGATATGTGACAAAGTACAGGCAGAAGCACAGTAACCTCTGCAAAAACTAAGAGCATAAATTTGCAATAACCATGCGTATACATTAATTGCATGCTTTTACATAAGAAGCAGATGTCTGTCACAATTAATCGACAACACTACATCAGATTACAAGAAGTATGCAATACCGTAATTTTTAAATTAATGTCTTAAAAAGCATGTTGGTGCTGTCATGCAAGTCTGTAAAATATTTCATGTTTATAGTGCGTCATTTGTTAGCTATTTAATCAAACGGGAAGGAAAAATAAGTGGGAGTTTGATGCTTTGCAAAACGGTGATTATTCCCAGTGCTATGTAGCTTGGTTCTAAATTTGACAGGAGGAGTGCAACAAAAAGTGTCCCACTGTAAGGAGGGAAAGGCTGACAAGAAAACAGTACATTACTCTGGTCACCTGCTGTAAGCTGTCAATCACATGCAGATAATGGGTCAAATTACCCTTAGCTCTTTGACAGCTAGGGAAGGTAGGTGTGAAGTGGGAGGGGAGATGCCTTGAAGAACAAGATTTCAGCCTTCACAAAAGAAAGCAAGTTAGCATTTCTAAGAAGCAAGAGCAATAAAATGCACTTTTCAATTCTGTTCTGCAGCATTTGCACTGCTTGGGTTTGAAGTAGTCATTGAAAAAGGATAACATTTTAACCAAAAGTAGGGGATTTTAAGACAGCAGTGAATGTCTGTTAAGTCAATGAAGTGACAGTAGCTTAAGGGAAAACGTGGCAGATCTGATGCAATTTTTTGGAGACAAACAATGCATTCTGGGATACTTAGAGGCAGAGTAAACAGTCTGAATTATTTCAAAATGCCAGCCCCCATGTGGTCAGTCAGAAATTGAATATAAAAATATCTAAAAAGCTCTAAATAGTCCCAGAGTGCTGTTAAAATGTAGGAAACACTAAACCATGATGAAATAAATATGTTTTTTGAGTCTGAGGGTGCGGTTGTCCTTTAAGGTCTTGGGCAGTAAATCTGGACCCTTTAACAGCGCTGTTTCTGAGGCTATCTTACGCTGGTACATTTCCGTTAACGGAGCAACATTGATAGATTAAGAGGTATAGCATTAACACAAATTTTCTGAAGGGTATGAAGTCTGAAGCTCAAATGTCTGCCATTATTTTCTAACTTCCATCTTTAAAGAATTGTCACAAAGTGATGTCTTTCGGCTTTTCCCGGTTAGGGGTTGCCACATCGGATCACCGGTCCGCTTATTTACAGTGGATTTTTATGGTGTCGAGTTGCCGGCCCGACACTTAACCTTCAAAGTAGGCACATCCACACACGCACCTACCTGCATGTCTTTAAAAGGTCACTCAACCGCAGGGAGGACAGACTCCGCACAGAAGGCGGTGAATCGTCACCAAGCATAGCTCTCAACCTTCCATGTCCAAAATGAGGAACACCAGCCCTCATAACGTGGAACAAATGGGCAAAATGTGGAACTCATACTAATGGCTTACTAACAACTTCAACTAGGAAGGTCATAGGATGGTTACAATATGCTGGTTTTACTTATAAAAAAGATCTTTTAATGAATTAATGTGATTAATTTCTATTTACAATGGATTTCACTTAAACAAATCCTAACACTGAATGTGTGACAGTCTTTCACTGTGGGATTTTGAGGAACTTCGAAGAACAAGAACTTTTTAAGACCCCAGATGAGGTACGTTCCTCGTAATGAGGTACACTTGAGCAATATGTCACCAAGTTATCTGAACCACACGTAAAGCGGTCCAAAAATGAGGCAAAAATGAAAAATCTCTTCTGCAAAAATCTGTACAGCTGAGAGCTGTGCAACATGACTATAAGCAGGGGAGGGGATCGTACTGTCACATCTGTGAAGCTGGGGGGGACCGCATGGTCACAACTGTGGCAAGCTGGGGAGGTGCTTCCGGTATCAGCTTTCATAAAGGAATGCCAGGCTGCATGGGGGTGGGGCAGGGTCTGGCACAGAACTTTAAGAATCGGCTTTACTCTTCTTGGATAAGAGTTTTTACTTTTTTGAGGTCGCAGACGTGTACAACGCAAAACTTAGTTGTAGTGTTTCACAACGACGAGCTTTATAGCAGTTATGGTGGCTGTTGTGTAAAATTGCGGTGCACGCATTACACATTACTGCAAAAATAATAAGCAGCGATCCACCCCTCTCGGTTATTCCTGATTTTATTTGGCTCTGGTTTTCTTAAACTGCATATACATATTCTTTTTTGATGGCTTTTTCAAGTTAATAGTACCAATGTTAGTGTCCTGTATTTGTAATTGTCATTGATTGTCAATTTTTACCTCTGTACCTCTTATGGGAATCTAAACCTAAATTAAAAGTCCTTCACAAACAGTTGTGCAGATGTAACCTCTAAATTTGTTTTGTTGGTGTAACATTGTAGTAAAATGCCCTACATGTTTCTCTGAATTCAGCCTTCTTTCTCCATCTAGAGACTAATGTTACTACTGCTATAAATCCCTTGTGTAGGATCAGTCCTGCTTTGCTTGGTTAGATCTCTGGAATACATTCCTTCAATCCTTCAGCGCTAGAATCCGCTGCATAACACAAGCACTCAGGTCACTCCAAAGCAAGTACAAATATGACTCGGTCATTGTCCATGCCGGTGTGAATGACCTGAGACGTACCTTCCTGGACTACATGAAAAGAGACATAGAGGAGCTCTCTGATTATGTAGCCCAGGCCGGTATGACCCTGACCCTGAGCAGCATCTTACCCTCACCAAGAATGATGCCGCAGTACAAGACAAAATGATCAGCTTTAACAATTGGCTTAATTACTGGTGTCATTCTAAGGAGATCCAATATCTGTCTGCTTGGGATGACATGCTTGACAAGCCACGCTGCTTCGCAAGGGATGGCTTGCACCTGTAACCCCTGGGCTTCCGGATATTGGCCAAGGCTCTTGCCACCCCCATAGTGCCTTTTTTAGGCAAGGCTCAAAAGACAAACCCACCTCCCTAGAAAACACAAGTGAAAAAAACTAAGGGTAATGCTGCTCAACGCCAGAAGTCTAAACCTCAAGATGCATGCTCTCAAAGCCCTCCTCAGTATGGAGAACATCGATGTCTGTGCAGTGACTGAAACCTGGTTCAAGGCTCCTGAGAGCACCCCAGCACTACCAGGTTATACCTCATATCATGCTTTTCGGCCCCAAAACTTGGACCGAACCACAAAAGGAGGGGGGAGTATCCATATTCATCAAAGATACCCACACCTCCAGGTTAGTGGCAATGCATGAAGCATCGGAGACCATCCAGGTGCAACTAACCATAGGCAAAACTGCCCTACAGTTTGTAGCATGCTACAGACCTTCCTCTCAAACTCAGGAACCCCACTCAGCCTTCCTGAAGACACTGGACAGTATGAATGTCTCTCCAAATACCATCATATTGGGAGACTTCAACTACCTAAACATAGACTGGGAACATTACTCAAGCACCAACACCCTAGCCCAAAGGTTCCTAGAATTCATAAACTCAAATGCGATGGAACAACTAGTCACCACTCCCACAAGAGGAGATAATATACTAGACCTGATCATCACAAACATGGGGACACAATGCTCCACACCGGAAGTATACCCCTCATTGGTGAGATCAAACCATAAATTAATCTCGCTGGAAATCCACATCCCGCCCCCACCCCCTGCACAAAAGACCACAGTGAAGAATTTCTCAAAAGCCGACTTCACACTTCTTAAGCCTGAAGTGGTATCCTTCAAGGCCCCTGGGCCAGTGGAAACCACAGCCCACACCGCTGAATCCTTTATAAACGCCTTCTACAGACACCTTCAAAAATGCATGGATCATGCAATCCCTAAAAACCAAGACCCATTCCCCCAAAGGCAGGCGTCCTGTCTGGTGGACCCCAGCCATTAACAAACTTTACAACAGGAGGAGGAAGCTATTACATGACAGAGAAAAATCCCTAAAAGGGAAGGCATCCCTGATCAGTACTAGCAAAAAACTACGATCACTCATAAAATCATCCAAGGCCAACTTTGAGAGAAAAATCGCAAAAGACACAAGACAATCACAAGGCCTTCTTTAGCTATGTTAGAAACCTGGGTGGAAACTCCCAGATATGCTCAGTCCAAAATGACACAAAATACACTGAACCCACAGACATTGCCAACATTCTGGCAGACAGGTTCAGTGCAAATTTCTCCGCCCCCTCCCCCCAAAAGGAGAAATCTTTCCCAGCAGAGTGTAGCCTCCCTAACATCTCAGATGCCCAGGTGAGAGCCGCCCTCTCCAAAGGTAAAAACACAGCATCAATGGGACCGGACGGTGTCCCAGGCTGCATGCTACATAAACTCCAAGAGGAACTAAACCCGCACATAAGGCTGCTGTTTAATCTTAGCCTTACTACAGGATACGTACCCAAAGGGTGGTGTACAGCAACAGTGGTCCCACTCCACAAAGGAGGTGCTTCTACGGACCCTGGAAATTACTGCCCCATAAGCTTGATGAGCCTGGTCTGCAAAGCTATGGAGAGGATCATTATGGAACTCGTAAACAAAGACATTGGGAACCTACAGACACTGGATCCTAACCAATTCGACTTTGTCAAGGGCAGATCCTGCCTTTTGAACCTGATCGACTTTCTTGAAACAGTCACTAAGGCCATTGATGAGGGTAAGGCAGTTCACACAGCCTACCTTGACCTTGCAAAATCATTCGACACAATACCCCACTCGGGCATCATAGACAAGCTCACCAGCTTAAATGTTAACCCATATGTCATAAGATGGGTTGCAAACTGGCTCAAGGACAGAACCCACAAGGTCAGAATTGCTGAAGCCATGTCAGACTCTAAGCCAGTCACAACCGGTGTCCCACAGGGCTTGGTCCTGGGACCCCCCTTGTTCAGCATTTATTTTTCCGAGTTGCAAGCAAACATAGGAGGATTGCGGCTGACAAAATTCGCAGATGACTGCAAACTGGGCGCCATAATTGATACTCCAGCAGACAAAAGCATCCTTCAGAAAGGCCTCATAGAAACAGATAATTGGTGCCAGAGCCATGGCCTTAAACTGAACGCCAAAAAATGTATAGTCATGCCCTTTGGGAAATACAAGGTACCCATAAATTACCACATGGGTGGTAATCCATTAAGTATGGAAGAGGTAATCGGGGACCTAGAGACCCAAGTTGACAGTAACCTCTCATTTGACACTCACATTGCCAAGGTGGTTAGGAAGACCTTCTATATTGCCCACCTTATCATGAAGGGATTCACATCTAGATCAAGAGAGGTCATTGTGCCCCTGTACTCTTCTCTTACCAGGCCCATGATTGAGTACAATGCCCCATTTGGGATGTACCTTACCTGACACCTGCAGCAGTTAGAAAGTCCCCAAAAGTTCCTCACCAAGAGGATAAAGGGTCTCAAACATATGTCATATGCTGCCCAGCTGAAGAAACTCCAGCTCTATTCAGTTGCATACCGCCTACTCGGAGGCGATCTATGCCTGACGTACAAGGCCATGTCCAATCCGGAATTAATGGACATGCTCCTCCTCAGAAAATTCAAATCCATCAGAGCCACGAGAGCGAGAGATTTGAACCTCAACACAGAAATAAATAGGACGTGCTGGAGGGACAGATTCATAACCCAGAGGCTCCCTACACTCGAACAGAATCCCAGTCCATGTTAGGCAGAGTCCCTCCCTGACTCTCCAAAAGAAATCTTGACGAGTGGATGGGAGATCATAGGTTTACCCCGGGGGTCATCTCTGTGTCACTACTAGACAGAGGCACAGTAAACTAAACCCTAAATGGGCATAGTATTCTCATCCCAAGGGTTGGCAAAAGCCACACACACTCTGGCTAGGCTTATAAATGCCCTAGGGCAGATAGCCTAGTATGAACCTATGGTTGAGTCTTTCTTTTTACTCTACCAGATAATCTAATCCATCTTTCTAACCCACTGAGAGCAACATCCCCCATTAGCACTTAGAATTCTCTTTTTAAATTGTATGGGAACTTCTGTTTTGCCGTCTACCTTGGGATAATCCAAAACTGTCAGGAACTTGAGTTTTCCAGCTTTCTTTTGTATCATGATGTGCTATGGTTACATTGCATATTTGTACTGGTGCTTAATTACAGGAGGAAATCTCAGTCTCAAGTAGTCTGGATGTCCGTCGTGAGCAGCACCCAAACTGCACAGACTTTTCTGGGGGAAGACGGATCTTTAGTGTGACAATTGCGCAACATTATGTCAGTTTTTTTAGGTTTTGTCACAGATGTATATGTCTCCATTCCTGTTAGCATTGATTGTGTGCCATGATTTATCATAATGGGATTTGGTGGGCAATATTCATTTCTGCTTTTTTTTTTTACTGCAAGGCATCATAATTACATAGTTTAAACTGTCATGGGCAGAACTGAGGATGGTTGCTCTTAGAGAATTTGAAAATTAAAATGAGGTGTGTCTCAACAAATGTAGACAAATTATACCACTTATTGTCAACACGTGTTACTGTTGAGACTCTGCGTGACAGCTGGATACTGCTCAGGTAGCGGAACGAAGAAACCATTTGTGTCTTGAGCATAAACTGTATCTTAATGAACCTGAATGCAAGATGACACAGATGCTGGCAGAGCCTTTTGTTAAGTCTCAGGTTCACAGTTTATAAAGTTTCCTGTAACGAAACTGCACCAAGTTTTCTCAGACATTTGCTGTGTAATAATTGTTAAACCTGTATCACCCTCTTTGTGGTTATGAGTAGAACTGAATCTGTCTCTGCAGTTGGTAACTGCAAGGCAGAGTAATAGAGCATTTCCCCTGGCAGGATGCCATCTTGTTCAGGCCCACTCTCCCTCACCTGCTGGCATTTTTTAAAAACTCTACACTACGTAAACTAGATGTAGATACAAGAACTGACAAAATGTAGAACTTGGTGTTGCACGTGCCTGCGGCCTTGATTTTAGCTGAAAATGGTCTGCTGACCAGTTTACACAGTTAACAGATAAGGAAAAGAGGTTATGCCCTAAAGGTTACCTTTCTCATGCATTAATTTACACACCCATTGCTTGAGCGATGTATGCCTCACTGCACACCTAGTTAGATTTGTGCATAGGAGAAACTGACCAAGTTTTGTTTTTTAGTATTCACTAGATTTAATGTCTCTTTCTAATTTTCCCAAGTCTTTTGTTTATAATACCAAAGTAGGAGTTTACCCCATTCCTAAGTCAAAGTATGGGTTAAGGTTTATGAAATTAGTATTGTTTCAATCTTTGTTTGCAGGTGCTGCGAAGAGCACTTTTGGCTTTGTGCCCAGAACTGACTGCTTCTGCAATATCTCCTTTTTTAATTTCTAGAAGTCTTTTGGATTTTTAATACCATGATGGGAATGGACCCCATTCTTAACTCAAAGTACGATTAAAGTTCATGAAATTAGTATTGCTTAAGTCTTTGATGTCAGCCAGTAGTGCTCTTCGTAGCACCCGCAATGTGCCCAGTAATGACTCCTCCTGCGGTTCATATGGCGTTACATGTATTGGCAACATATCTAAATACGATTGTAAATTCTTTTTTATAAGACCTGTTGCTCCTACTACAATTGGAATTGTCTAGGTATCTTTCTTCCACATTGCTCTCTTTCTGCCTGCAGATCCTGATATTTTATGACTTTCTCTCTGTATGCAAGACACTAGTCACTGGGTGTGGCAATTTCAATGATCAATGCTTTGTATTTTTTCCTTGGACCACTATATCTGGTTTTCTAGCATCTATCTTTTGAACTGTTGGTAATGGGATGATCCAGTGTGATGTAGACTTCATTTTCTATGATGCTTTGTGGCTAATGTTTAGTGTTTTTTGGCCACTTCAAGTATCATAATGTTAGCACAATCCCCAGTGCAATAGTCTCACCACATTGTCTTTCAGTATACAGTTCTTCTGCCATAGTCCTTCTGCCATTGGTATGTCGCAACAAGGTATGCAATTGTTTCCAATCGGTTTTACAAAACCTACATTTGTCTTTCTCCTAGATGTTCAGTGGACTTAATAAACCAACATGTATGTAGCCCACTATCTTAGGCATTAACCTTTCATCTCTTGGCTTTAATTCCTCTCCTTAACCATTCCTGTGTTCGTTCTGATCAACATGAGGTTCTTCCAGAAGTTTTCTATACTTGCAAATATATTTTTGCTTTTTCCTTTAAGAATGGCTGCTTGTGTTGGAAATGCATGGAAACCTTCAGTTTTTATTACATATTCATTATTTTGTAATTGAGTGGACATTTTGCAAGAATGCTTTTTAAGGCTGTATAATAGGAGTGGAAGCTATTCTTTCACTGTACCAATCATTGCACTCTAAGTACCTACTTTTCACTTTTTCGTAGGTTAAGGGGTGGGAGATTGGCATAATGGCTAAGGTGTTGCACTTACAGACACAAAGTGAAAAGTTTAATTCTCACATGGGGTAATTGCCTAGGCTTAAAATGGCCTACAAGGGCAGTTAGCCTAGTGCTAATCTATGAACCTATGAGACTTTGGAGCTTGCATAAAAAGGATGTGTGTAAGTACAACACCTACTTGGGTGTTAAAGGGCTTTGTTTTGGGTTGTTAAATGAGTCTTCAAGGAAGAAAGCCTTGTATACTCTAAAAACAAAATGGGGTGGTTTAGGGCAGTTGGTAAATGAACAAATAGAGGCAGGATGGTGAGAGGGAACGTTTGGCTATTGTATTTAAAAAAAGAGATTGTGCATTATGTGAACTTTTCGTGAGGTGCAATACGTAGAAATACATTATTGCCTCCTTGAGTAAGCATTCATTGCAGTATGTATTTGAACATTCATTGCCTTACTGAGTAAGCATTTCATAGTAAAAAAAAAAAAAAAAGTTAATGAAATGCATTCAAGGTTACAAATAACGTGCTCGCATGAGACTCAAATCAGTTGCACCATGGCTATATGGGTGTGAGTCCCAGCAACTATGATAGCAGTGACTGATACAGGCAGAAACAGTATAATGAATAATATGCCTTTAGCAGAAAAGTTAAAAAATTCTTTAAGTAACTGATCTAACGCTGGTAGTTAACTTGCTTGCATTTAATTAATACAGTACGGGTACCTTGCACAGAAATCCACAGTTAGTAAAAGGCTGAAGTCACACTCTAATTGCAACTTGCCTAGCTCTGGCTGATTGGCTTACGCTCTGTGTATCCAACAATTGGTAACCATATATACATCAAACGTATCCCAAAACCTAATGCTTCTTGATCGAGCAACACACTCAAACTTAGAATATGGTCACGGTACTGCTCTATGTGCTCTAATAAAAGAAACATTTATCTAGCAAGCAGTAGACTCATGAAACATAGCTAATTTTAGCACTTATCTATAGCTGCAATAAAGAAACGTGTACTGGAGAAGCACAGTATGCCGAGTGGACAGGTCCGCGCCAGTGAGGTTTGTTTTTTAAAAAAATGGTGTCTGCAAAAGACATATTCTAAGTTGCACTGGACAAATAGGGGGAGGGAGATAAGGTGGGGGAATCAAGATAGAGATGAGCCAGTCAAAGGTATGAGCAGGTAACACACACACTTATCTGTTCAAAGAAAAAAAAGGCTGTAGCAACCTATAAGTTTGCCTGACTGATATTATTTTAGTTGACATACTATAGAAAAACAGATTATTGTTGTAAGGGTTACATTCCAGTGGTGTGGCATTGCTATGCAGTTAACTAAATGAATTTATCAAATTAAGAAGAGAGAAAAAAACTAGATTCTATGCTGCCGACCACGGCACCATGCTTTCCAGGTTGCAGATGCTCTTAATTCCTTGCAAATACTAGTATAGAGAAATCTAATTTATATTTAGAGATTGTATGTTCATAAAGAATGGATATGATTCCTGGACTTTTATCAAACTAGGAGTCACGTTGTATCAGGGTTGCAATAATGGTTATACTCATTCAGTTTGTGGGTACTTGAGAAGCACAGTACACAGAGTGGTCCGGTCAGCACAGGGGAGTTTTTGTTTGTGAGGAAATAATATTGTGATTACCTAATGACCTGTAATCTTTCAGAGAAAATGTCTCTGGCAGTCCAAATGTACCATTTTTATTTGATTGCTTTTTAGTACATTTGTCTGACATGCCATTATGGTATACTGTGTTTGGATAGTTACCTGTGATGTCTAAATAGGTGTTCTCATGGGATGCAGGAATAAAAATACTTGGAATGTCATTTATGACTATTGCAATTACCACTTTTTTGTTTCAAAATGGTTCCATGTTAGGCTAGTTCATTCACTTAATCTGGTTTCATATTGAGTAAAAAAAAAACAGCTTCTATGGGACCTGACAGTATCCTTGGCTGTGTTCTGTGTGAACTAGTGAACTGGCACCTCATCTGTGCCCTGCTCAATCACAGCCTCACCTCAGGCTTTGTCCCTACCAAATGGCACACTGCTACGGTCAACCCTCCACAAAGGAGCAGCTACTACAGACCCTGGGAACTATTGCCCCATTAGCCTGATTAGTCTGATATGCAAAGCTATGGAACGCATCATCATGGACCTAATAAACAAGGATATAGGGATCTCCAAACTCTGGATCCCACACAGTTTGGTTTTGTGAAGGGTAGATCATGCCTGCTCAACCTGGTTGACTTCTTTGAGTCAGTCACCAGAGCTGTGGATGAAGGCATGGTGGTTCATACAGCCTACCTTGGTCTAACAAAGGCCTTTGATACCATTCCCCATTCAGGAATCATAGAAAAACTCACTAAGCTAGGCATCAACCCCTACACCATTAGGTGGGTTGCAAACTGGCTCTCGGATATAACCTACAGTGTGAAAGTAGCTGACTCCAAGTCAGACTGCCAACCAGTTACAAGTGGAGTCCCACAGTGTTTGGTCCTGGTTCCTCTTCTGTTAGGTATCTACTTCTCTGAAGTCCAGGCTAACAAGAAGGGACTCTGGCTGACAAAGTTCACAGACGAGTGCAAGTTGGGAGATATTAACTCCCCAAGTGATGACATCCTACAAAAGTGCCTCACTGAGACCAACGACTGGTGTCAGAACCATGGCCTTAAGCTCAATGCCAAAAAAAGTCATCCCCTTTAGGAAAAACCCAGTTCCATGAATTACCACATCAGTGGTAGTCCACTGAACACAGAAGGTGTTATTAGAGATCTGGGAACACAGGTTGGCAGCAACCTCTCATTTGACCACAATATTGCCACTGTGGTCAGAAAGTTCTATGTGGCACATCTTATTACTAAGGGTTTTGTATCTAGAAAGAAAGGTCATTGCCACCCTCTACTCTTACCTCATTAGGCCAATCATCAAGTACAATGCCCCATTTGGCATGTACCTCACTAGACACCTGCAACAAGTGGAGAGGCTCCAAAAGTACCTCACAAAGAGGAATCTAGGCCTTAAACACTTGTCCTATAGGCAAAACAATAAAGCTCAGAACAGTGTTGCCACAAGAACCAAAGTTTAATCCACAAGACTGTCCACACTAACGTCTCCCAATACACAGTACTGTGTATTGAGAGACGTTAATGTGAACAGTCTTGTGGATTAAACTTTGGTTCTTGTGGAAACACCGTTCTGAGCTTTATTGTTTTGCCTTCTGGGTCATCATATTGTTCTGAGTATTTAGTGGCTTGGTGACTGGTGAACTTTACATATTACTTGTCCTATAGGGACAGACTCAAACTCCCAACTATTCTGTCTCATATTGCCTACTTAGAGGTGATCTCTGCTTGACTTACAAAGCCATGTCTGACCCAGCTTTGTTAGAAATGCTACATCTAAAGAAATCCCAATCCCTCCACACAACACGATCCAGAGACCTCAACCTCATTACCACAATCGACAGAATGTGCTGGAGGGACAGTATCATAACCCAGAGACTGCCCATGCTATGGAATAGACTTCCCACACATGTCAATCAGAGCACCTCATGGATGGATGGGAAATAACAATTCACACCAGGGATCAGTCCAGTGGCTGTACTTGACAGAGGCATTGGGAGCTAAGGTCAGGTGGCATGATGCCAGGGTAGTCCTATGGGCTAGGCTTGTAAAGGCACCAGGGCCATTAGTCTAGTACAAACCTATGAACCTACAAGGAGCAAGTTCTGACTGACCTCTAGAGTGTTGGTTAAATTAATACTGTTCCCTGTATTTGTGAAGCTCTGGACAAAAATAGTCTTTGCTCAGCTTCTCTTTGCATTAAGGATTTAATACTGGGTATAGTAACTTACTGTGGGGGATGTGTTTGAGTGTCTTTCGTGGTCTTTGCTAATGGCTTTCCTGGCCATATAACCCACTTGCAGTGTTGTGCCTTACCTTCCTGGAAACTGCCAGCCAGCATGGAGCCACAGATGGTTCTCCTGTATACGGCTGTATTTACATTTCACTGTAGCTTCCAAAGTTTTAAAATGTGTTATGATTTATTATTCAGCGTTAAAAATAGTTTATAATATTATGTAGGGTAGTGTGTGTGTGTACATTACAGGTTCATTTGTAATGTGACTTGTACAAATGTTTATGTAGATAAGTACATTTTGTCATAATATACATGTTGAATGCACACTAGGTTAATTTATATATAAACATCAAATCACTTCAAGTTAATGGTGTCGGTACCATATACTACAACTTGTTACTTTAGATTCAGGTAAGTTTTCTTATTTTAGCCAGAGCTGAGATGATAGCACTACAAATGAACAGCATGCCTCAATCTGTTTGCTATATTTCTGAGTATTGTCAGAGCTATCAGGAATGTCTTTATGGTAAAATACTAGGAGAGATTTTTAACATTGCAGCCTAGAAGCTAGTTGTGATTAAATAGTGGCCACTAAGTGTAAGTAATATTTGAAATGAGCACATTGTCTAACATACTAGAATAATTAACGTAGAGAAGAAGCCAGGATGTGCCATTTGATTTGCTGCTAAGATATAATAGCTGATTAAAACCGAAGTGAGGCATGTCAATTGGTTGCATTGTCTATTCGGTCCAAGTTCTGATAATGGTTTTGTGATTACGTGTAGAATTGTTGAGGTGTATAAGGATATTCTCTGAGTTGATTGGATGGTAGAGGCAAGTAAACAACCCAATATATGTTGTAGCTGTCAAAATAACCCATTTAGATTGAGCTCTGAGATGATATTGGGTGTAGAAGTTCATAGGTTCATATAACCCATTTAGATTGAGCTCTGAGATTGATACTGGGTGTAGAAGTTCATAGGTTCATACTAGGCTATCTTCCCTAGGGCATTTATAAGCCTAGCCAGAGTATGTTTGGCTTTCGCCACCCATTTTAAATTAATTTTGCTATGCCTTTTTTCGAGGTTAGTATACTGTGCCTCTGTCTAACAGTGACACAGAAGTGATACCTGGGGTAAACCTACGATCTCCCATCCACTCATGGAAGTGATACCCGGGGTAAACCTACGATCTCCCATCCACTCATCAAGATTCCTCTTGAAGAGTCAATGAGGGACTTTGCCTAACCTGGACTGGGATTTTATTCCAGAGTGAAGGGAGCCTCTGGGTTATGAATCTGTCCCTCCAGCATGTCCTATTTATTTCAGTGCTGAGGTTCAAGTCTCTCGAGCGTGTAGCATGATGGGATTTGGATTTCATGTCCATTAATTCCGGGTTGGACATGGCTTTTTTACATCAGGCACAGGTCGCCTCTGAGCAGGCGGTATGCCACTGAGTAGAGCTGGAGTTTCTTTAACCGGGCAGCATATGGCATCTGTTTGAGCCCTTTGATCCTCTTGGTGAGGTACCTTTGGGGTCTTTCCAGTTGCTGCAGGTGTCTAGTAAGGTACATCCCAAAAGGGGCATTGTACTCAATTATGGGCCTGATGAGGGATGAGTAAAGAGGCACGATGACCTCCCCTAATCTAGATGTGAATGCCTTCATGATTAGGTGGGCTATATAAAATGTTTTTCTAACCACTTTGGCCACGTGGTTGTCAAATGAGAGATTGCTATCAACTTGGGTCCCTAATTACTTCTGTACTTAATGGATTACCACCTATGTGGTAATTTGTGGGCACTTTGTTTTTGCCAAAGGGGATGACTATACACTTTTTGGCATTTAGCTTGAGGCCATGGCTCTGGCACCAGTTGTCTGTTTCTGAGGCCCTTTTGGAGGATGCTTGTGTCGGCCTGAGAGTCGATTATGGTGCCCAGTTTGCAGTCATCTGCGAACTTCGTCAGCCACAGTCCTTCTGTGTTGGCCTGTACCCCTGAGAAATATTTACCGAACAAGAGGTCCCAGGACTGAGCCTTGTGGGACGCCACTTGTAACTGGTTTGGAGTCTGGCATGGCTCCAGCAATTCTAACCATGTGGGTTCTGTCCTTGAGCCAGTTTGCAACCCATCTAGTGACATAGGGGTTTATATTTAAGCTGGTGAGCTTATCTATAATACCCGAGTGGGGTATTGTATCAAAGGCTTTTGCGAGGTCCAGGAAGGCTGTGTGGACCACCTTCCCTTCGTCACTGGCCTTGGTGACTGTTTCAAAGAAGTCTACCAGATTTAAGAGGCAGGATCTGCCCTTAAAGCCAAACTGGGTAGGATCCAGTGTCTGTAGGTCCCCAATATCTTTATTTGAGGTCCATGATCCTTTCCATAGCTTTGCAGACCAAGCTAGTCAGGCTTATGGGGTGATAGTTGAGGCACCACCTTTGTGGAGAGGGACCACTGTTGCTGTACGCCACACTTTGGGTACATATCCTGTAGTAAGGCTGAGATTGAACAGTAGTTTTTATGTTTGGGTTTAGCTCTTGGAGTTCATGTAGGATGCACATGTACTGTTCTGTCTACTAATATTGCTACCCCCACCATCTTGTCAGTTTCTGATTTTGCCCTCGGACTATATTTCTGTAGAATAAAGTTGGGAATAACCAAGTTTAAGTTATGTCTGAGATTGTAATTGAACTATTCCTTATTGGGCCCACTGCCTAAAGTTGGGCCTTTACATTATGGTGTGTTTGGTCCTGGGTTGGGTTCATTGTCTCCTATAGAATGGCCATTACTGTGAAATCCTGACTGTATAAAGATAGGATGTTCTGGATAGTGTGGTTAGGAATCTGGGATAGCTGATCCATCAGGCTGGTATATTTACTAGAGTATGTGTTGAGGGTGAGAGCTGGATGTTGCCTGGTGGGTGGAATTACCTTTTATCTTCTGGTAAGAAGTTCAAAGCCTCTTTGTTAATTTCCTACAATATTGTCTTTTCTGCATGCATAGCTCTAAGCTCGACTTTCTATCATTGGTATTCCTAAAACTCTGAACTTGAAATGTGTATTTTTTTTTTTAGTGCGACATGGCTCCAAGCATACTTGCAACTGCACTGCAGATGAGATCCGTGTCTACAACTGCACTGCAGAGAAGAATGTGATCAGCTTGGAAGGTGTCCATCCTGGCAAAAAATGTATCGCAGAAAGTTGGACATTAAACGTGAGTACTTTATTAAAGAAGGACTTTTTGGAGGGTAAAACAAATGTTTGTGCATTCCGGTAACTACATGAAGGGTGTTCTAGAGGCATTGAGTAGGTTTGGAGCACTTTCTGTGTTGGCACCCCTGAGTATTACAAGGGTGACTGACATCACAACCCTGAGACAGTACAACCCTGAGACAGTATTACAGGAATGATGGGCAGTACAGGAGTAGCTGGGGAGGGTAATGCAGGAATGATGGGCAGTACAGGAGTAGCCGGGGAGGGTACTGCAGGAATGATGGGCAGTACAGGAGTAGCCGGGGAGGGTACTGCAGGAATGATGGGTAGTACAGGAGTAGCTGGGGAGGGTACTGCAGGAATGATGGATAATGTCCAAGTTCATGCTATATGAAATTAAACCTGTAAAGTGACTGCACTGAATTTCTTCAACTGTTTGTATATAAGTAGCCTTCACAGAGTAGGCTGATGGGAAATTTAGCTTATGCATTCATAAATATTGCCAGTCTAGCAAGTAATAATTTAGTATTACCTTGTATCCTTAACAGTTTTTTGTAATCTTATTTTGTCACAGTAACTTTAGTTTTGTCACTGGGCCACGTTTGAATGTTATCAGGTGATCTGAAACCAATATTAAGCCAACTCTGATACCACTGTAAGTGAAATGGTTTCCAAAACAGTCTCTTGAATATCTAATAATTTAATACTTGAGGTCTGCAGAGCTGGGCTGTTTCCAGTGTAGTTGAAAGCTTTATATACCTAACTAAGCTCATTGCTAATATGTTCTTGTAAATTGTAGCTGACAGTTTGTGTTTATTGATCTGTTGTCCCAAGTGTGGTATTTTTATCCTTATACTAACACGCGGTTTTGTCTTAAGCTACATATACACATTTCTTTGTATTGAAGTTTCATTTTCCTAGATCAGTCTTTTATATGCCTAACTCCTGAAGGTGTGTGAAAGTGTAAAGTTTAATGGTGTTTTTTTGACCACAAGAGTTCAGGCAGAATGAAGATTTTAGTATTTAAATTTAACCCATATATTTGAGACATGTGCATCTTTGCATTCTAATTTAGGTAACCATTCGTAGTGAATTTGAGATCCATGAGATTTACCTGATCATGATAGAAATATAACAAGACAGATATTGACCTTTTTATCTTGAGGCAACGCCTCTGCTCTGTGGATCTGTGCACACATCCTTGTATTCCAGAGGTTTTTTTTATCAAAAATGAACTAAAGTGTACTACAATAATAAAATATTGAACTGGTAAGTGTTACTAAGAAGGTACAGTGATGTCAGTAAGTGATAGTTTTTATGTCAATGCTGTAATGTTTTAATGCACAGAACTCCAGACTAAATATTTCTTTCATTTCACTAACTACTTTCATGCATCAGAAACTGGACAACCTAAACAGTGTCAAACCACTTGCGCTTTCATATGATAGCAAGAAATTCTATTTTGTTTGAATAGTTTCCAAAAATATGAAAACTATACACATATAATTATCAGTGTAAAGAACATTTGATGTGAAGATGTACAATTTGAAGTGCTAGTTAATAATCTTCCTGTAACATTTCAATTGATAGCATGCAGTCATTTTCAAGACAGCTGGCTCTGAAAATATTTAATGTATGTGTGGAAATATTTAATCTTCCCAATTATGAGCAAATCCTCCAGTACCTGTTCCACATAGGCAATTATGGTATATTTTATCTCCCACCATGGCTTTTCACACCATTCCTCTTAACATGTACCTCTTGGTTGTGAAAATTAAAAAGTAAATATGAATGAGTGCCAAAGTGTGATTTAATTCATCCACTAAAGAACCTCTTAGATTAATAATGTTAGTGTAATTGCATTTCTTGCACCTTACACTTGTCTATCCATTAATTGGTAAAGCCAACCTAAAAAAGTCTGTATGCCAAAATTAGTTTATAGGAGTTAAATGAAAATATGCAAAAGTTGCTATTGACATGAGCGAAGACATTTGCTTTTGAGACATTTGTTCTCAAAGTATCAGTTACTAACACTATCCCTTTCACTGACAGTTCACTGTACCTATCCAGGCATGTCCAAAGGGCAGTTTCAGGTGTACCCTCCAGTCCAACTGGTGATTCTGGGCATTTTGACGTAATGTTACAATTTGCCTTATGTACACAGACAACCCTCTCCTCCTTCCACCAAACACTAATACATGCGAGTGATGCAATTATACAGCCAAACTGGAGGCTAAGCTCTCTCAACCCAAGACTGGACGAGGCAGTCAAGAGGATAAGGGAATTACTTGCATCACACCACCAGTCTCACATAGACCTATGAAACCAGCACTGGCAAAAAACACACATAAATACATGAAAACATACTCTGAGGCTCTAAATCTGTAGAAACCAGAGACCTCCAAAGCAGACATCCAAGCAGCCTCACCCCCAACACAAACCATGAAACACATACTTCACAACCATTGTGCTACACAATCACAGCCCTTAAGGCAAAATAACATACCCAACATGCTAATAATAGGTGACTCTATAGTTAGGCATACGGACGTCCCACTCACTAGGCTGAACAAGAAGGTTACTGTTAGCTGCCTGTTGGGTGCCAGGATACTCCACCTAACACAAGCACTCTGGTCATTGCAGAACAAGTACAAATGTGACTGTCATTGTCCATGTTGGTGTAAATGACCTGAGCCGTACCTCCCTGGACTACATTAAGAGACATGGAGGAGCTCTCTGATCACGTCACCCAGGCTGGTATGACCCTGACCCTGAGTAGCATCCGGACCGCACCAAGAATGATACCACGGTATAGAGAAATTATCAATTTCAACAGTTGGCTATGCTTCTGGCGTCATTCAAAGGGGATCCAGTGTGTCAGCCTGGGGTGACATGCTCGACAAGCCACGCTGCTTTGCTAGAGACGGCTTGCACCTGTCACCCTTAGGCTTTCGAATACTGGCCATGGCTCTTGCCACCTCCATAGTGCCTTTTTAGGCAAGGTTCAAAAGACAAACCCATCACCATAAATAGCACAAGTAACAAAAAACCGAGGGTAATGCTACTCAATGCCAGACGTCTAAACCTCAAAATGCATGCACACGAGACACTCAGTATGGAGAAAATCGATATGTACAGTAACAGAAACCTGGTTTAAGGTTCCAGAGAGCACCCCAGCACTACCAAGCTACAAACTCGTACCATACATTTAGGCCACAAAACCCGGAACAAAATACTAAAGGTGGGGTTTTATCCATATTCATCAAGGATACCCACACCTCCAGGTTAGTGGCACAGCACGATGCTTTAGAGATCCTCCACATGCAACTAACAATGGGCAAAACTGCTATTCAAATTATAGCTTGCTACAGATCACCCACCATGTCCCAGGACCCTCACTCCGCATTCCTGGAAACACTGGGAAATATTAAGGTCCTACCAAACACCCTGATATTGGGTGATTTCAATTTCCCAAACATTAACTGGGAGAACTACTCAAGTACAAACTCCCTTGCCCAACATTTCCTAGAATTTATAAACTCAAAATGCCCTGGATCAACTGGTCAACACCCCCACCAGATGTGACAAACATATTGGACCTGGTAATCACCAACATGGGCGAAAGGTGTTCCACACCAGAGGTCAACCCCTCGCTGGTTAGATCTGACCATAAACTAATCACGCTGGATATCCACATTCTGCCACCACCCCTGGTCAAAGAAACCACTGTGAAAAACTTTTCAAAAGCAAACTTCACGTTACTTAAGACCGAGGTGGGAAGTTTCAAAGCCCCATGCTAAAGGATAATGCTGTCCATGCTACAAAATCCTTTACTAATGCACTCTACAGGCACCTACGAGAATGCATGGATCGCGCCATCCCAAACAAAACCAAGCCTTACTCCAAGAAAAGGAAACCAGTCTGGTGGACCCCTGCCATAAACCAGCTATACAATAGGAGGAAACTAGTACAGAAAAGAGTAAAATCCCAAGAAGGGAAGACGTCCCTGATCAGTATCAGCAAGAAACTACGTTCCCTCATATAAAATCATCCAAGGCTAGCTTCGAAAGAAATTGCCATGGACTCCAAAGATAACCACAAAGCATTCTTTAGCTATGTCAAGAATCTAAGTGGCAATTCTCAGATCTGCTCTGAGTTAGTGCAGAATGGCACAAAATAAACTGAACTGACCGATATAGCCAACATCCTGGCAGACAGGTTCAGTGCAAACTTCACCCCCCTCTCACCCCCAAAAGGACACCAGAAGAATGTAGTGCCCCTGAAATTAGACACTCTGGTTAAAACTGCCCTCTGCAAAGCCAAAAACACAGCATCAATGGGACCGGACGGTGTCCCAGGCTGCATCCTACATGAGCTCAAAGATAAACTAACCCCTCACCTAAACATGCTGTTTAAACTCAGCCTCTCCACAGGCTATGTGCCCACAGAGTGGTGCACAGCAATGGTTATTCCACTCCACAAAGGTGGAGCCACAACAGACCCCAGGAACTATCGCCCTATAAGCCTGACTAACTTGGTCTGCAAAGCTATGGAGCGCATAATCATGGACCCTACCCAGTTCGGCTTCAAGGACAGATCATGCCTCCTAAACCTGGTGGATGTCTTTGAGACAGTTACCAAGGCTATAGATGAGGGAAAGGTGGTCCGCACAGCCTACCTAGACCTTGCAAAGGCCTTCGACACCATTCCCCACTCAGTATTATAGACAAGCTCACCAGTCTGAACATAAACCCCTACGTCACGAGATGGGTTGCCAACTGGCTCACAGAACCCACAAGGTAATACTTGCAGGAGCTAGGTCTGACTCTAAACCGGTTACAAGTGGCATTCCCCAGGGCTCAGTCCTAGGACCCCTCCTGTTCGGCATATACTTCTCAGAGGTACAGGCAAGCACAGAAGGAATATGGCTGACCAAGTTCGCATATGATTGGAAACTAGGGGCTATAATTGACTCTCTGGCTGGCAGACATCCTCCAAAAGGGTCTCACTGATACAGATACCTGGTGTCAAAACCATGGCCTCAAGCTAAATGCCAAAAAGTGCATAGTCGTCCCCTTTGGAAAAAAAGTACCCACAAATTAACACATAGGTGGTAGCCCCTAAATACGGAAGACATAATAATGGATCTGGGGACCCAAGTAGATAGTAACCTCTCCTTTGATAATCACATTGCCAAAGTGGTTAGAAAATCCTATGTGGCCCACCTAATCACAAAAGGGTCTGCATCCAGATCGAAAGAGGTCATTGGGCCCCTCTATGCATCACTCATCAGACCCATCATAGAGTACAGTGCCCCATTTGGGATGTACCTTATAAGACGCCTTCAACAACTGGAAAGACCACAGAAGTAGCTCACCAAGAGGATCACTGGCCTCAAGCTACCCTATGCAGCTCGACTGAAGAAAGTCCAGCTGTACTCTGTTGCATACCGCCTTTTCAGAGGTGATCTCTGCCTGACATACAAGGCCATGTCCAACCCATTGATGGACATGCTCCACCTAAAGAAAACCATATCCCCTCAAGCCACACGATCCAGGGATCTAAACCTCACCACAACAATAAATAGGACATGCTGGAGGGATAGATTCCTGTCCCAGAGACGTCCCATGCTCAAACACAATTCCAATCTACATTAGACAGAGCTCCTCGCTAAACCTCTTCAAGAGAAACCTGGACAAGTGGATGGGAAACCAAGTTTACCCCAGGGATCACTTCAATGGCTCTGCTGGACAGAGGCACAGGGAACTAATCTAAGAGGGCGGTGTGTGTGTGTGTGTGTGTGTGTGTGCGTACTTCAAAAATGCCGCAGCACAGTGGAGGACATAAAAACAAGCTATGTCCTCCACTATGGTGCGATAGCACGGGTTAGGGTAAGGGGATAGTTAGTAAAGCTATCCCCTTACCCTAACCTTAAGGTTCGTGACTATCACACCATAGAGGAGGACATTGCTATGTCCTTTACTGTGCTGCAGTCATCATGGACCTTAGGGTGTGTGTGTGTGCTTGTGTGTGTGTATGTGTGCGTACTTCAAAAATGCCACAGCACAGTGGAGGACATAAAAACAAGCTATGTCCTCCACTATGGTGCGATAGCACGGGTTAGGGTAAGGGGATAGTTAGTAAAGCTATCCCCTTACCCTAACCTTAAGGTTCGTGACTATCACACCATAGAGGAGGACATTGCTATGTCCTTTACTGTGCTGCAGTCGTCATGGACCTTAGGGTGTGTGTGTGTGTGTGTGTGTGCTTGTGTGTGTGTGTGCTTGTGTGTGTGTGTGTGTGCTTGTGTGTGTGTGTGTGTGTGTGTGTACTTCAAAAATGCCGCAGCACAGTGGAGGACATAAAAACAAGCTATGTCCTCCACTATGGTGCGATAGCACGGGTTAGGGTAAGGGGATAGTTAGTAAAGCTATCCCCTTACCCTAACCTTAAGGTTCGTGACTATCACACCATAGAGGAGGACATTGCTATGTCCTTTACTGTGCTGCAGTCGTCATGGACCTTAGGGTTGGGGCACGGTTTATGGTAAGGGGATAGCCGTATGGGCTATCCCCTTACTATGACCTGTGCCCTAACCCTAAGGTCCATGAGTACTGCACGGAAATTCAGTACAACACTCGTTCGTTGTACTGAATGTCGCATAAGTGCACTTTTAAGTGCACTTTCGCTCCAGTGAGCATTCCATGCACTATTTTGAATTAGTGAAAATTTGATCTACTGTATGAATCCCATATATGAATATATCTATAGATATAGATATAGATATAGATATAGATATAGATATAAGATAAGAAACTAAGAGTAATGCTACTCAACGCCAGAAGTCTAAACCTCAAGATGCACGCACTCAAAACTCTCCTTAGCATGGAGAACATCGATATCTGTGCAGTAACAGAAACCTGGTTCAAGGCTCCCGAGAGCACCCTAGCACTACCAGGTTATACCTCGTACCATGCTTTTCGGCCCCAAAACTTGGACCGAACCACAAAAGGAGGGTGGGTATCAATATTTGTCAAAGATACCCACACCTCCAGGTTGGTGGCACAGCACGAAGCATCAGACTATCCATGTGCAACTAACTGTGGGTAAAACTGCCTTCCAGTTTATAGCCTGCTACAGACCACCCTCCCAAACACAGGAACCCCACTTGGCCTTCCTGAGAATACTGGAAAATATGAAGGTCTCTCCAAACACCATTATATTGGGTGACTTCAACTACCCAAACATAGACTGGGAGCATTACTCTAGCTCCAACACCCTAGCCCAAAGGTTCGTAGAATTTATAAACTCAAATGCTATGGAACAACTTGTTACCACTCCCACAAGAGGGGAAATCATACTGGACCTGATCACCAACATGGGGACACTATGCTCCAGACCAGAAGTGTATCCCTCACTGGTAAGATCAGACCATAAACTAATCTCACTGGATATTCACATCCCGACCCCACCCCCTGCCCAGAAAACCACAGTGAAAAACTTCTCTAAAGCAAATTTCACACGCCTCAAAACCGAGGCGAAATCCTTCAAAGCCCCCAGGCCCAGACCGCAGAATCCTTTATAAACGCATTCTATGAACACCTTCAGGAATGCATGGATCATGCAATCCCAAATAAAACCAAGACCCAATCCTCCAAAGGCAGACGTCCTGTCTGGTGGACCCCAGCCATAAACAAACTATACAATAGAAGGAGGAAGCCACTACATGATAGAGCAAAATCCCAAAAAGGGAAGGCATCTCTGATCAGTATTAGCAAACAACTACGGGCACTCATAAAATCGTCTAAGGCCAGCTTCGAGAGAAAATTGCACAGGACACTAAGGATAATCACAAGGCTTTCTTTAGTTATGTTAGGAACCTGGGTGGGAATTCCCAGATATGCTCAGAATTAGTCCAAAATGACAAAAAATACACCGAGCCCACCGACATTGCCAACATCCTAGCTGACAGGTTTAGTGCTAACTTCTCCCCTCTCCCCACCAAAAGGACAAATATCTATCCCAACAGAGTGCTGCCCCCCTGACATCTCAGATGCTCAGGTAAGAGCCGCCCTCTCCAAAGCAAAAAACACAGCATCAATGGGACCAGATGGTGTCCCGGGCTGCATCCTA
>NC_056726.1:1001528994-1001551256 GCF_019279795.1 Protopterus annectens
AGCCATCTGTGCTGTATAATACTTGACAGTGTTAATGTGCTTTGTTGCAATTTAAAGATTCATTAAAATCTCACAAACTTTTTTTCCCTCTAATGAGGTTTTAACAACACACAAGAAGTTGATAGTTTAAGCTGTTTTAAACACCACTATCATGTCACAGAACTGTTAGACTGGTTTGCAAACCATTTGTTTACTGCATAAGTGAGTCAGTCCTGGCAAGTACAAACAGCACAGAGAAAGATTGCAGACAGTCCACCAACAACTACCATATTTCATACTACTGTATTCCTTTCATTTACACATGTTCCTCCAGAATCATCCTGCACTGGACAGGGGGGGGGAATTGCATCCTTATGTTGACAGGTAATGTACCACCCACTACTCAATGTAATTCTGATCATGTTGTACCTGGACACATGGCATAACCTATGGCCCCAGAGAACCTGGCCCACGTAGAAAACATCTTTGTGATGGCTGGACTAGATTTAACAGTTCAGATTTAGGCCTTTGCTTGGCCTACTTTAACTTCATGATAGAAGGGCACCTGTCATCTTCATGTGCCCAACAAGGTCTTTAAAGCTAACTCTTCCCTCCTTACGTTGCAAGTTAGACCCAGGTTTCTACAAAACACTTCTTTAAATGGAAGTAATTGAGATACTGCAGTACTTAGTCAGAGATGACTACCTTTCTGTTATGCTGCCATTGTGTTCAGCATGCCCACTCAAGATTATTTTTAATTTGGACAAAAAAGCTGCCCACCGGTAATAAGCTTACAAAGGCTAAGAAGTGTCAACCTTCAGGAGCTTCAGAGACACTGACTAGTTTTTGCTATGGGTCCTATTTTGATATGTAAACATATTCACTTCAGTAACAGCAGACCCACCATCAGTTCAACATTTTCGATTACCACAGTTAGCACTGTCTACTTAAAATTTATGGTGTTAATCACTCCTGCAACATTACTAGTGTGGGCCTCTGTTCTATTCTACCTGATAGCACTTGAAAGGCAAACTAGACCGATTGCTTTTCAGTAACTTGTAGTACTGAATCTGTGGTACTCTGTACCATGATTAAATGCATGATTGACAATTGCTTCAGCTGAAGAAAAGCAAAAATATGCTTTTCTTTTAGATGAAAGGACTTTCATTTTTTTTTTTCTGCTGACTCTTGGCTCTAGACTATTACAATTCAGCCTGCCATCAGTTAGGATTGTGACACTTAAAATGAGTACAGGTAGGTGTTAATGAGTTTAGACTGTAATCCACAAAAAGCCAAGAAATCACTGGAACAGAAATCCAAGTAAAAAAACAACTGACTAGGAAGCCAAAGACAACAGCAAATTAATCCAACAATGGTAGAAACCACCCCAGTTCATAGTTGTAGAAAGAAACCATCCTTTATTGGTAAAATCACTACAAATCATGGTTAAGCGCATTCGTCTAAATTGATTTCTTCAGAACCATAAACTCCTCTAAATATTGAATTTAAAAGCTCAGAAAAGTAAAACCACACCCCCAGGAACTGCCAATCAATAGGCATGTTGAGCAAATCCCATTTTTAAAGGTATACACACACCAAAGAAACACTTCTACATAAAACAGAGTATAAATGGCTGTGAACAAATTTAGGATGTCAAAATTCTGCAGACAGCCATAATTTTAAAATTTTGCTGAAACTACGTTTGCTTTCCTTTTAAGTTCACTAGCAATGGAAATAGTCATTCAATCCACGTGGATTTGATGAGTCTAAAGCCAGCTGCCAATACATCTTATGATGTAGAGGTCTCCAATCACCAACAAAGGCACCTGCTTCACCTGTTCAAGCCCCCAAAAAAGTGAACTTCTTAAAACTGGAGCATGCATTCTTCATGTCCCTTTTGGATTCACTATATTAGTGTTGGTATATACTTTTGTTGAGTACATTTTTAGTCTTATCAATATAGAAGTCAGGGCATGACATGCATTTCACCAAGTAGACGTAACCTCTCTGATCAGCAATTGAACTTACCATGGATGTTCATACCCCTAATTTTTTTCTATTGTGTCACCTTCATAGCTGGTTTCAGTATAAGTGCATCGATGGCCATATCCACATGTCATAGTCCAAGAGTCACTTTGTCTGGAAACAATTGGTTTCTCCAATAGCAGTTTTATGTTGGGCTTGTTCTTAAAGGTGAATGAAGGGAAACCAGGAATATTTTGTTTGAGTCCCTTATCACAGTGTAAGATGGCCCAATTTCTCCGCACCACTTTTTGGATGTCTTTAGAGTCCGATAAGTCATGTAAAACCATGTTGGTGTGGCAAAAAGTATCCTTACTTTCATTTGTCTTATTTTTGACTTAATATTATCAAGGCCATACCTATTAACAGGTGCATATCTATTGTCTCTGTCTTCCCACACATCTTTCTGAAGATTATCAAGAAGAGTTTCAGGATACCCTCTTTCCAAAAATATAGATTTTAGGGTGTCAAATTGTGTTAAACAGTTGTTGTCAGGTGAGAAATTCTGATAAGTTGGCTTTTTACAATCCCCTTCTTTTGATGGAAAGGTTAACAGCTGGTGTACGACAAAGAATTACAGAAGATGGGTTTCCTGTAAATCTGAGTCCATACTACCATACTGGTCTTTCTTGATTTTGATGCCCAAGTAGTGGATCTGAGTTGGGTCAGCATGGTGGGTAAATCTTAAAGTGGTACTAGACTGCACTTCATCCATAAAAGTATCCAATTGTCTCATTGATCATTAAATCATCCAAACAGCCAAAATGCCCCACACATTTTTTGAATAAAGGGAGCTTGAACAAAGTCATAAGTTCCCATCTCAGCAAGTTTTGCTGAAGTTTATGGCACTGAGGGGGGAACACTGTTTGCATAGTAAGGTGAGATTACCTTACAACCTGTTGGCATTTGTTTAACAGAGAACAGTACTTTAACTGACTCTGCACACTTTTCCTTTACTGGCTCCTCTACCTTCATCAGGTTGGCCTGTTTGTTCCAGTGGAATGAGACCTACATTTTCATGAGCAAGGTGAGAGTTAAGGCCTGTTGTCAGGGAACCTCCACTTTAGCTCTTCAAACCATGTGAGAGTTGGGTGGAATGGAGAAGGGATGTGACAGCCATCATATTGCTGACAGTTTTTTTTTTTTAATCCCATCCCCTCCCCTACATACTTGACTGATGGCATAATAAGGGAAACTCCTTTATTTGTTTTGCCTGCTCACTTACTGCAGCACCAGCAATCATCACAGCCCTGGTATTGCCACCTGGTTTCATGAAAATAGCTGTGCTCCTAGCACATCCCCACACCATTCTCTCAGGTAAAGTGACAAGGCAATACCTTATTCCCATTACTTTTGGCCAGTTTTGACAGGTGCCAGACCACTAATCAAGCACTGGTCACTTGGATCGCAGTCTGGGCTTTACCCTGTCAGTAAGCTGGTTGGTGCATGGACTTTGGGTATTGCATTGAGCACAGTTCTGAAGTCCCGGGGGGGTTCAACAGGACTCCCTGTAAATACTGCTGTAGTGCACTAAATATGAGTTGAGCTTGCTGCATTCTCCTGGTATGGGGATGAGTTGTTAACACCTAATTGTGCATTTAATGAGAAACACTAGCTGTTGACCAGAGGTGACGTTGCTGCAGCAAGGGGTAGTATGGTGGGTCACTAGTTTGTCAGATCTCTTTGGACACTGAGATGGTACAATTTTTTTGTTGAACCTCAATGAAGTGTGCAGTAAATGCTGTGAATGAGTATGATGTGCTGATGGGTGCAAATATTAAGAGCTCATGCGTTTTATCTTCCATTCGCAGGGCACTGTGGTTGCTTACATTGAATCGGGCACAAGAAATTTCTCCAGTCCAGTAAACAATGTTGAAGAGAAGAGGTTGACTGTTCAGGGATGTTTTGGTTTCTGTTATACCTGCACTGACAGTGCCCTGGTAAGTGTTGTATAGGTTCATATAGTAAATCTGTTTGACTAGAAATATGAAAGTGATGAGTGTCATCCATATGTTTGAAGGGTGACTGTGTCCCTGCCCTAACAGTTAGTACTAATGCTAGGAACTGTACAACAGGCTACTTATTCTAATCCATGTGTTTCCTCAGCCTTCTATATGCCTTCTGTGACTCTGAGCAAGTCATTCAATCATGGTTGCCATTGAAAGGGTACATTTTTCCAGTGGAATTGCCTACTTGCTTTGAATGTACCCATAACTTTAAAAGTAGTCGTAGGCATTCAGAAGCCATGTAGCCCATGACCCCTTAAGGAATCATTTGCATATATCCCATGGTGCTGTCTTTCAGCCAGCCTGAAGTGAAGATGGCTGCTTTAAAGTAAGATTGTGTTCTGCAGACTGTCACGCTATATTAAAATAAAGCTGTACAAAAATATATTATGTACACCTCAGCAAAAAAGCTGAGACTTGTCGTAAAATGCCAACGATTTATTTTTGGAGAAATGTACAGTTAACCTCAGTGGAGTGTTTCTAGAAAGGAAATACTTTTGAAAGTGTTTATCAGTGTGTGTTAATTATTTAAGGATGACTTCGGCATCTCAGGTTTTCTGACATCTTCAGTGCTATGTGTTTTTTTTGTGTGTGTGTGATACAGTAGGGTAATTCATTCTGTGATGCACTCACCATTTTGGTGTCTTGGGGAAATGGATCCAGTTCTAGCACTCTAGGTACAAAGGAGAAAAACGAATCCTGGATACGATACTCTGTCCAGTACTCTGATACACTACAATCTGGTGAGCAGCAAGTTTCACATACACCCTCATCTTCCCTGTGGCTCTTTGACCCACTGCAGGCAGGTACATTTTTAGGCCTTAGCAGATCAAACAAAACGTATATTTTAGTTCTGTTTGCTAACACTGGATTGTGCTTTCCTAAAAAGGGGTGCATGAAAGGCACACACCTCCTGTGGGTGCCCTGGGTTTCTGTCTAGAAGTTAACCACAGTGCTGCAAAGTCCACAGTGCCAACAGAGACACATCTCCAGTGTTCACATTGGCACACTCGAGCACTGAGAATCAACCATGTCATCTCATACATGATTTTCTATGGATGACACTATGCACTATTTCAATGTTAACTGTGCCCTGCCCTTTGCACTTGGGTGACCTCTGTCCAATGCACAATGTGGCCAGCATATATAGGGATAAGAATAGCCTGGCTGTAGTTACTTGCATCACTTTATAACACTTTAATATGGCCTGTAGTCCTGATCCAGCTGCTGTCTTAGCCAGTGTCATGGTATACTGCACCTTGCTTCACCTCACATAGCCCTCACCTGCCTTCATCTAACATAGCCTTCACCCGCTACAACTGCCTTCATCTGACATAGCCTTCACCCGCTGCACCTGCCTTCATCTGACATAGCCCTCACCTGCTGCACCTGCCTTCATCTGACATAGCCCTCACCTGCTGCACCTGCCTTCATCTGACATAGCCCTCACCTGCTGCACCTGCCTTCATCTGACATAGCCTTCACCCGCTACACCTGCCTTCATCTGACATAGCCCTCACCTGCTGCACCTGCCTTCATCTGACATAGCCCTCACCCACTGCACCTGCCTTCATCTGACATAGCCTTCACCCACTGCACCTGCCTTCATCTGACATAGCCTTCACCCACTGCACCTGCCTTCATCTGACATAGCCTTCACCCACTGCACCTGCCTTCATCTGACATAGCCTTCACCCGCTACACCTGCCTTCATCTGACATAGCCTTCACCTGCTGCACCTGCCTTCATCTGACATAGCCCTCACCTGCTGCACCTGCCTTCATCTGACATAGCCCTCACCTGCTGCACCTGCCTTCATCTGACATAGCCCTCACCTGCTGCACCTGCCTTCATCTGACATAGCCCTCACCTGCTGCACCTGCCTTCATCTGACATAGCCCTCACCTGCTGCACCTGCCTTCATCTGACATAGCCCTCACCTGCTGCACCTGCCTTCACCTGAAATAGCCCTCACCTGCTGCACCTGCCTTCATCTGACATAATCCTCACCTGTCGCTTGCTTCTGCACAGCCTCCTCATTGGGCTCATCCTGTACTGCTTGTTGGGATGGAAATTATTAATTCTGAAAAATATGCTGTTCGGCAACTGTCTTTTCAATTATGTAACATTACATAGAAAGTGTCTTGCCTTTTGTGCCTGGCTTCTATTACAGAGTACCACCAGATACAATCTGGCATTAAATGAAATCAGACCTTCAGTAGGCCAAGCACAAACCTGAACTGGCAATTGTGATGGAACATTGTATCCATTTCCTAACATCATCTGTGAATTTGTCAGGTGGCAGCCATTCATAAAATATCTGACAGTGATTCATATTCTAGGAAAAAACATCCCAGACCTGACTTAATATAGGTTGTATGTATGTCATATTTGGAAATCTAGGATACTACCTAGGTGGCCTGCACACACATTGTAGATTTTACCCTGTGCATGAGACAAACTGACAGTTGATGTACTGTAACCTGTACATTTAACATATCTTCCCAGCTCACCAGGTGGGGCCTTTATTACAATGTGGATGCAGTCTGTGGCCACCAAAATCTCTAGGAAATTGCCTGTGCCATAAGAATCCTGTATGGTATTAGCCATCTCATGCTTTGCAAAAGAAGGGAGAACCACTACCTGGGCCAGAAGGGAGTCACTACGATGATCTTTGAAGAGTTCTTTTGAATCTTCAGGATGACCCTGGATATCAGTGGATATGGTGGAAGGGCATAAAGGAACATTTTTATCCAAGAGAATGAAAAAGTATCTGTTTTCCAGGTATTTTTGTAAGGGATCCCAGAGCAAATTTGATTTTGTTTGAGAATAGAGGCAGTAAGATTGATTTGAAGCAAACGGATCAATTTCACGTGTTCCCACAGCAGGATCAAATCGCAGGAGAAATCCTGATTCAATTTGTTTGTGAGGATCTGTACTGGTCATGTTTAGCCTGTCTGCTCCAAAGTTTTTCTCTGACAGGATATAGGAATCGTATAGAGTGAGATTGTGCTGAATTGCTGTATGCCTGACTACTACAGGATCATAGGAGGTTACTAGGCTAATGGCCCTGGGGCCCTTACAAACCTAGCCAATTGTTTATCCCCAAGAAGAAACCTCAGTTAGCACCTGTCGCCCCCGTCAATGAAGGACACAGGTGGAACCCCTGGGACAAATTTGTGTTCTCCCATCCACTCATCCGTGTTGCACTTGAAGAGAGTCCTATAGGATCATAGGTGAAGAGGATCAGAACCATGGCTAGTCTGTAGAGGGGTAGGATCTGTTGTCTGACCATATAAAGAGGGCATGGAAACAATAGTTGATTCAGAAAGTTGATATCATTTATTACTGCCAACATTTCTTTGATATTTATAGTCTGGCCTTTTTCTTCCAAAGGCCTTCCACTTTTACCCCCAAATGACCCCACTCCCCAAACCAAGTCTGTTGCATCTGTTACACACTGAAGAGGAAGGCAAAATGGAAGACATAGATTCCAAGAAAACTGGTTTCTCTTCTGCATCAGTTCCCTTCTTGCAAATCCTAGAACTGGAATGTGAAAGGTTGTGGGTGTTTATGTTGGAAGCATGTTCTCATGTGGAGTATGTCTAGAGGAGTCATGAGCATCATAGATACCGGGAACCTTAACATACTGAGATGATCTCTTGCTGAAGTTGCTGACTGTGGAAAATCTCAGGAATGGATATAGGTATTGCTATCCTTATTCCAGTATGAGGAAGGGTCTTTGAAGGAATGAAGCCAGAAGGCACCCCAAAAATACAATTTTGTGGGATGGAATTAAGCAAGATTCGACTGTTTTGACTCCAGGTCTGAGAGGATCTCTTTAACCAAGTGAGAGATTCGAGTACCACGTGGTCCACAACCTCTCGTTACATTTTCAATGCCCAAAACCATTGCAAGCAAAATGGCAGAAATGTCACACCCCAGACATCAAGACCACATAGTTCCTTCTCTCCACCTCTTCTCCCTGGATGTAGCTATTTTTAATTGTAGACCAGCCAGTACTAAAGGAGACCGTATCCTGCTGTTATACAAATCTCACTTAAAAGTGGAATTCTTAAACAAGACAACCACCTCAAAATCTCAATCAAATTGGATTCTAGCAGAAATTGCCCTACCATGAACTACATATCCTTTTAGCTGTTGTATGCCTCTCTCCCCTTCCTTTCTACAGAAATGCAAAGTTGTGATCAGTCAGTTACCCTACACACAGTTTCTCCATTTTATTCCAAGTTTCCAAAACAAAATCTCCTTCAGATTTAAATCCACTACCAATATTACAAAACTCTTTAATCCTCTTCCCTTGTCTGGACCCTATTCTAGACACCACAAATCCTAACAATACATCTGATCTTGTATGCGCACACATGCACAACAGTCTCCCTCCAGTACAAGACAGACACTCCATTCCCAAACAGTGGCTAACCCTGGAGTTAAAATCCCTCCTCAAACTTCGTGCTGAACCCTGGCCCTCCTACAAATCTAATCCCACTCAAGAAATTGGAGCCTTATACAAATCTAAGGTGCTTCCTTCAGCTGCTGGGCATATTTCTGCAGACATTTTAGTGACTCCCCAGATGTGCTGCAGACACACCCCACAAATGCTCCCTCATCTCACCTACAGTATGTTTCTCTTTTATTTCTGGCAGATCACATCCAAAGATAGTATCATTGTACTGGAACAAGTACAGCTGGAAAGTCCGTCATGTACAAACAACCTGAATCCATGGTTCATATACCACTGTTGTGCCATCATTCCTGTACCCCTAAAACACCAGTTTAGTCTGTCTCACTGCCTAATCTCTGAGATAATAAAACCAATGCCCAACCAAAAATGACCTACATTCCCATTACACTATCACCCTATTTCCATCCTTCCTGCCTGTGTAAAATCTTTGTGAAAGTTTTGTACCTACAGCTCACAGAAAATATTTCTAGATGCCTTCTTCTTTCACAAAAACATGGCTTGTGGTCTGGGAGAAGCACAGCCACAGACATCTGGACTTTTATCATGCCGGTAGATAAAAGCAAGTTCTCCGTTACATTTGTTGTAGATCTCACCAGTGCTTTTTTACTTGGTCAATCACTCCTCTCTTAAGGTACCTTTCAGATCTAGGCATTAGCCCTGATGCCATCCCTTGGTTGCAAAGTATCTGAGTAACCACCATTTCTCAGTGAAATATAACTCCTAACACCTGTACCTCTCCTGATACTCCAAGGTGTACCTCAAGGATCGTTTTCTGTTTTGTGTATAGGTTCATAGGTTGGTACTAGGCTATCGGCCCTAGGGCCTATACAAGCCTAGCCATAACAATTCCTTGGCTATTTCTTCTCACACTGTTTACTTCCCCGGACCCCTGTCTAGCAGGGTGACTGACGTGATCCACGGGGTAAATTTCCTTTCTCCCATCCAATCATCAAGGTTCCTTTTGAAGAGGGCCAAAGAGGCGCTCTCTTGACATGTATGGACAATCTGTTCCAGAGTCTGGGGAGTCTCTGGGTCAGGAACCTATCCCTCCAGCATGTTTTGTTTATTGTGATGACAAGGTTTAGATCCCTGGAGCATGTGGCTCTGAGGGATTGGGATTTCTTTAAGACTTAAAGAAATCCCAATCCCTCAGAGCCACATGTAACATGTCCAACAGCTCTGGGTTTGACATGGCCTTGTATGTTAAGCAAAGATTGCCTCTGAGTAGACGATATGCGACAGAGTACAGCTGGAGTTTTTTAAGGTGATCAGCATAGGGCATCTGCTTTAGGCCTGTGATTCTTTTAGTGAGGTATTTCTGTGGCCTTTCCAGTTGTTGCAGATGTCTTGAGAGGTACATACCAAATGGGGCATTGTATTCTATAATGAGTCTAATGAGGGATGAGTACAGTGGGACAATGACCTCCATTTTTCTGGATGAAAAGCCCTTAGTGATGAGGTGTGCCACATAGGATTTCCTGACTGTTGTGGCGATGTGGTTATTGAAGGTGAGACCACTGTCCACCTAAGTCCTTTATCACATTTTTGTTGTTTAGTGTACTGCCACCCATGTGGTAATTCACAGGTACAATTTTTTTTTCCCAAAGGGGATAACTATACATTTCTTGGCATTGAGCTTGAGCCCATGGCTCTGGCACCAATCATCTGTTTCTGTAAGGCCCTTTTGTAGAGTATCCACATCATTTGGGGATTCAATAATGGCTCCCAGACTGCAAACTTTGTTAGGCAGAGTCCCTTAGTAGACTTCCATTCAGTCTTTTTCTTCCCCACTAAGCTGTTGACATGGTCATCTGTGGCTTCAGCCACTCCCTAACTACTTTACAGGAAGATATACAATCCAACTTCAGTTACCTCAAAGTGGATTATTAAAACATCATACTAAATTGTATCAAACCAAATCTCTGCTTTTAGTACTAAACAAAAACACACCAGCTTCAAGAAAACTTTAACTGTCTATGATCACAACCATTGTCTCTTAGATTGTCTCCTCTTTCAAGTATTTTTGTCTCTGGTTAGACCCCTTACTCAACTTCCGACTGCATGTTGATAATGCATGTAAACAACCCCCACTTTTCTGGGTCCAAAAATATCCTCGCTGTCCACCAGGTCTGCAGTAGGGAAAGATATCCTACTGTCAACTCTGAGCCTCCCTGTTTTATTAGCATCTTCTGTTAAAAGCACCACCGCTATTCACACAGTAGAAAAAATGTTCATGTACACCACTGTGTAGCATTAAAAGAACTCACCACAGCTAACCAAAGGGCAGAGCTGTTCCTAGGATCTCAACTGTTCAGACTACTACATGAGCATACACTTCCTCCTATAACATCAAAACTGAGACACCCCCATCCAACCACAGAAACTTGAACCTCTATTTTCCTCAAACACAAACCCCACATTCCAAGCTCTATATATCTCTGTGCTTGGGCCCAGCTAAAATTAATGACTCGTCTGATTTCTCACTTCCATTCTCTACAAAATCACATTTCGTTAAACAAGTAGAATGTACCTGTAAACATTAACTCTTCTCCACTAACTCAGCCACTGAGATCCTTTGCTCCTTTCAACATTCATACTCTTAATTTCTCAAATGTTTTGAAACTTTTGTACTTATGGAATTTAGTGCAGTTGCATCATAAGCACTACGCTACCATTATATTTTACTGTCACTTGTGTTAGTTACTATTCTCTTGTATATTTGATATGTCTGGTCATTTTTGCCACCGGGTTTAGACTGAAATTGATCAGAATTGTCAGTGCTGTACCCCAGTAAAAAAATTCAGATAAATTCCTGACACTCTGGAAGAAGTCTCTGCAAAAATATGCAAGTCATCTAAAAAGAAATGTGAACTCCTTGCAGTGTGCAGTAAGCTATCACTGGACCGACACTTTGTATAAAACACCCTTGGAGCAGTGTAAGCCAGACACTGAAAATCCTTTTAAAAGGTTTGAAATGAGTGACTTTTGAAATGTGGTGATAAACATCTTAAAATCTAGAGTACTAAAAATCTGCAATGGGGAAAGAGGTGACGCTGTGAAGTCGTGGCATTTTAAATTTCTGAACTTTCACGTATATATTCAGAAAGGAAATGTTTAGCACTGGTCTCCATGAAGCTTCTTTTGTACCAGAAACATTCTTTAATAAACTCCTTCCCCGAGAGAAGGGTAAGAAAAGGTTCTCTTACCCCTGGATTCTGCAGCTGCTGAATGATGGAGGTGAGGAATTAAGTCTGATCTGGTGGATAAGGAGGAATCCCTTGAAGGAGGTAGTTCCTTACTGCTTTCTGTAACCCCCGTTGAATGATTCTTGGAACTCATTTGAGATTGCGTTGCTGTACGACAGATTCTGGGGAAGATGTAAAGATTTGTCAGGGAATGGGGAGGGGGGGGTTAATATTTTTAGATAGTCATTCCAGCTTTTTGGACTGTCCCTGTTTTGGGGAGATGCCCCTTTTTAGTCTCCTTGCTACTACTTGAGTGTCTGCTTGCCTGACATTTGCTGAAACTGCTTATTGTGATTTTTTTTTCAAATGATCCTGAAATAGGAATGAGATTATTGGATTTTTCAGTCTTCATTCTCCAAGTTTATCATCCCTAGTATGAGCTTCCTTCTCTCATCACATTTTTCAGGACCTTGGCAACTGATGATCAGAAACTCTCTATGAAGGAGTTTGAAATTACAGGTTTTTCATCTTTAGGCAATTTTTGAGAATGTAACCATGTAAACGCTCCCTTAGTAGACAGACCCAGAGGTGCTAGAAGAGGTATCTGCTGAATCATAAGCACACTCCAAAGTAGTGTTTAGTTACTTAAGACAGAAGCAATCAAATAATTTAGAGATTCCCCTTAGATAAAGGAAAAGGGAATTATGTTTCTCTTAGTCTCAAAAGCAGCATGTAAAAGCTTTAACATGTGAACTTGACTGTTAAGAATTCTGAAAATAAGAGTGACACTGCATTTTTCCCAGCATACCTCTCAGCTGTCCAGGTTTTCACAGAATGACCAGATTTTTTTCAATGTGTTCCTCATAAAATTTGTGGTTTTCTGGCAAATCACTGAGGATTGACTTTACTAGATAATGGCATAGATTTGAGTTTCAGACTTCACATTCTTCAAAAAAATGCATGCCAACTCAAATCCTGTTTTAATAACTTTAAGTTTAGGTAATGGTACTTTTCTGTTAAACCCCTACCACGCGTCTTGCCGTTTGCGTTACTCAACTTGTTTTGCTTCAACTTGCATTTTCTTAACAAAAGTATGAAACTCTAATGTTTGGTATTTGCTGACTGTAAGCCTCACGGATTTACCAGAAAAACTATCATTTTACAAGGGAAGAGGAAACATGAAGCAAAATTAGGGACAAGTTGAGCGCTATGCCACGAATCATATACTACACAGCTTTTTAAAATCAAAATGCTGCACTCTCCCACACCCAGCTTCCCTACTCTCCCACACCCAGCTTCCCTACCCGTATGCAAATGTGTTTCTGTTCAACTCAAGTCACCCCCCCCACCTTAAGTTCCTAGGGCACTTCTAATATGGGAAGCTTTGCCAGATGGCACGATATATTTAGGCCGTTTAAACAAAAGCACGAAGACAATGTTACACCAATGTTTTCGGCTCTGTAGACTTTGCAATGCAGTTGACCTCTCTGAAAGTAACATAACAAACATTTGCACAAATTATCAGCATAGCATTTTGTGGGCCTGTCACGGACCTTTCAGTCTTCATTGGGCTCGATGAAAAGCAGCTGGAAAAGGCAACAGGTCAGTTGAAACAACAACATAGCTATTCTTTTCAGTAATATGGCGAGAAGCATGGTAGGGATTTAATGGAAAAGTACCTAAGTTTATAAGACCAATATTTAAAATTGATCCCTATTTTTGGCCTTTGTACCCCCATTATTTTATGCTTTGTCCAGATTTCTTGTACTAAAAGGTTGATAGGTATGTTTTCCAGGTCTGGCAGACCATTTCCAGTATTGTATGACTCTATACATTAACTCCAACACTGTTTACTTTTCCACATGAAGCAGTTTTTGTGTCTTTATCCTATAGTGTGTTTTGAGTATTTACAAGTGCAGAACATTTGATCTACTTACACAACACTTCCTTTCAGAAAAGCAGCACTTTTTAATTTGCTCCCTCAAACTGCTGCTCTGATCCTTGGTCCTGCAAAGATCAGCTCTGTAGTTGCAGACAGTGATGAAGGCTGCAAACAGCAGCCACAAATTTGAGTTCCTGCAATTGTTTTCTACATGCAGTATTTTTATTAAGATAACTTCCACCTGGGGGTGTACATCTGCTCCCATCTACAGTTAGTATGGTGAGACAGGAATGCAGTAACCACTGACCACAGTAATGACAGTCTGTGCATGGCCAAGCCATAGCATGTTGTAACATGGAAGGGAGGTAGTACTGGGAGCCAGGACTGCACTAACCACTGACCACAGTAGTGACAGTCTGTGCATGGCTAAGCCATAGCATGTCATAACATGGAAGGGCAGTAGTGCTGTGAGCCAGCTCTGCAGTAACCACTGACCACAGTAGTGAGTGACAGTCTGTGCATGGCCAAGCTGTAGCATGTTGTAACATGGAAGGGAGGTAGTACTGGGAGCCAGAACTGCAGTAACCACTGACAACAGTAGTGACAGTCTGTGGACGGCCAAGCCATAGCATGTTGTAACATGGAAAGGAGGTAGTACTATGAGCCAGGACTGCAGTAACCACTAAACACAGTAGTGAACATCTGTGGACAGCCAAGCCGTAGCATGTCGTAACATGGACGGGAGGTAGTACTGTGAGCCAGGACTGCAGTAACCACTGACCACAGTAGTGACAGTCTGCGGACGGCCAAGCCATAGCATGCCGTAACATGGAAGGGAGGTAGTACTGTGAGCCAGGACTGCAGTAACCACTGACAACAGTAGTGAGTGACACACTGTGGATGGCCAAGCTTCCAAGCTTTAGCATGCCGTAACATCGAAAGGAAGTAGTACTGTGAGCCAGGACTGCAGTAACCACTGACCACAGTAGTGACAGTCTGTGGACGGCCAAGCCATAGCATGTCGTAACATGGCAAGGAGTGAAGGGTCATGACACACTAATTAGTAACATGCAGACTTCTTTCTGCTTTCTGGGTTAAGGTCCTTTTTTAAATTAGTTTTAGGGTAGCTCTGTCCTTTAAATCCCAAACTACTTTAAGGTTGGGAAGTTATTTTTCAGATATTTTGATTGGTGGTTAGCACATTGCAGTATAACAGGTATACAATATTGCAGTTCAGATTAATAATCTGTTTGAGTAACCCAAACAGATTAAATGACATTTTGAGACCAACATTTCAGCTACATAGTGTGTACATTATTTGCATGTAATGTTTACAATCAAATTGTAACTCAGTCAAAAAAATTGTATCAAAATAGAAAAAACAAATAGAACTGGCTTTGTTTTCTTAACTTCCTGAAGAAAAACAGTATTGTCTTTCAGAACATACTTCTCAAATAGCTGTATCACTTTTGACCAGTAAGTTTAAGACCTAGCTTTTTTGCTTCCTCTGATCTTTCAGTTTCTTTAACAGAATGTAAAAGCTGAAGAAATTCCTTGAGTTGTAGTTCATTATTCTGTTTCCAGTTTTTAATTATCTTATTGCCAGGATTCCTCTTTCAGAAGCAAGGAAGGGGATTCAATGGTAGTGCAACCCTAGAGGCAGAGGGGGTCCTCATAATTAGGGCTCCAGGGAAACCTTTTCTGAGAAGCCCTTTCAACTTGGCAAAGTCAAAGCTCTCACCGGTGTAGAGTCTGGAGTTTTATCAGCATTCATTTCAATATGGTCACAGAGATTGCAGCATTGCCCCCCACAGAGTATTCTTGATCAGACAACAGATCAGGGCCATATTAGAGATTCCCTCACCTCCAGCTTACCTCATTCTGAGGGCACTCTGTTCCTTGTTAGCAGTGAGTGTCCTCCCTCTGAGATACTACATATGGGCACTTCCATGGAGACTGACTGTTCAGTGGTCCATCCTAACTTATCTGATGTCTATGCCTATTCCGTTGACTACCATTTGCAGATGGCACCTGCTGTGGTGGCTTCAACTGGAGGATCTTCTTTGAGTCAGGCCTTTTTCTCCCACTGCCCATGGCCACAGTGACCACAGATGCTTCCATATTAGGGTGGAGGGTCATTCTCAGGGCAGAACAGTCAAAGGCACATGGTCCCCCTCAAGTACCAAATTGCACATAAATGTTCTAGAGATGAGTGCTGTCCTCCTCACATTGCAAGCCTTTCAGGACGGCCTTCCTCCAGGGATTATGGCAATTCATACATGTCAGTCTGGTACATCAGCAAGCAATGGGGAACACATTTGAATCCATTGTGCAGAGAGGCCATGAGTGTGTGGAAATGGGTGATCTCTTCAGTCGCATTCTTCTTGCAATGCGCATTCCCTTGGAATCCAACATTCTGGCAGACAGGCTCAGCAGATCTATCCTATCCTGACTCGGCACAAGTGGTCCCTCAATCAGGCAGTGGCATCTCAGATTTTTGCCCATTGGGGCCAGCCTTGCTGTGACCTGTTTGCCTCCCTGTTGAACAAGTACAGCAGGTGCTTTGCTCTGATTCTCCCAGAGGTGCAGTCTCTAAGGGACAGTATTGTTCACGATTGGCCCCAGATCTCCTCTATGCTTACTCTCCCCTTCCTCTGCTCCCCAAAGTACTTCAGAAAGCCTTCGGACTGAAGAGTTCCGTGATACTCATTGCCCCCTTCTGGCCTCGGCAGGTGTGGTTCCCCTTCCTCAGGTCTCATCTCAAGTATCCTCCCTGGATACTGGATCCTGGTTTGGATCTCATTTTTCACCTGCCAAAACCTCTGCCCAATCTTCAGTCAGTCGCCTGACCACATGATTTCTCCACTTCCAGTCATAGTAAAGCAGTCCAGGCTAGCTTCTCCTGTTAGAATTATTCCAGCTTTGCAGAAGCCTTCCACTTTTAAGGTCTACTGGAGTAAGTGGAAATGTTTTCCCCTTTGGGCAGCGGAACATATTATGGACTCTTTCAGCTCCTATCCCCTAATATCCCTCTCTTTTTGACATCCATTTTTCAAGAAGGGGCCAGTTTTTCGACCATCAAGTTACAGTTGGCGACCATTTCCAATTTCCATTCCAGTGCTGGCACACTTTTTTTTCCTCCTAGTAGGAGGAGCTCCAGCCTAGAATCTACTCTGTAAAGTTGCTGTTTTGAATCCGACATCAGATCCAAGACCCAGACATTATGATTAATGAAATAGGATGACACAGATACCAAGTTATGATAAGTACATAACTACCGTATATGATTCTCAGTCAAGCTAAAGTGTTCATTGTTGGCATACTGATCACTTACCTTTTCCTTATATTCAACTACAATTTTTATACAAAAAAAAATGCAGACTTGTCTCACACTTTGTGTAACTTTGGTAAAATAAAAAGAAAACCACAAGTGATAATGGAGCACTATATCTCACAAAATGAACTTTAATCCACTGGTTTAGTGCTTTCAGCCCAACCTGGTTCTGATGAAGACCTAATTCTTGGGCTGAAAGCACTAAACCAGTGGATTAAAGTTCATTCTGTGTGATATAGTGCTCCATTATCACTTGTGGTTTTCTTTTTATTTTATATTTTTTATACAGATTACACAAAATATCTGTGTCTTTCAATAATTTTAGAAACATTTTGATTGAGTATGTCAAATGACAAATTCACCAATGTAACAGGAACAGGCAAGAAAAAACTGAGGATGATGCCACTCAATGCTAGAAGTCTAAATCTCAAAATACACTCACTCGAGGCACTCCTTAAAATGGAGAACATTGATATCTGTGCAGTGACTGAGACCTGGTTCAAGGCTCCAGAGAGCACCCCTGCACTACCAGGCTATAACTCATACCACACTTTTCGGCCATGTAACCTGGACCGGAACACCAAAGGTAGAGGTGTGTCAATATTCATTATGGATATCCACACCTCCAGGCTAGTTGCTCAGCATAATACATCTGAGGTTATCCAAGTGCAACTAACTCTGGGCAAAACTGCAATCCAAATTGTAGCTTGCTACAGATCCCCCACCATGCCCCAGGATTCCCACTCCTCTTTTCTTGATGTACTGGAAAATATTAGGGTTCAATCAAACACCCTAATAATGGGTGATTTCAACTACCCCACCATTAACTGGGAAAACTGCTCATGTACCAACTTCTTCGCTCAACGCTTTCTGGAATTCATAAACTCCAATGCCCTGGATCAACTTATCCACACCCCCACCAGGGACAACAATATCCTAGATCTAGTCATTACCAACATGAGTGACCGGTGTTCCACACCTGAAGTAAACACCTCATTGGTCCGATCCAACCATAAGCTAATCACCCTAGATATCCACATCCTGCCCCCACCCCTGTTAAGGAAACCATGGTAAAAAATTTCTCCAAAGCCAACTTTATGCTTCTTAAGACAGAAGTGGTGAACTTCATGACACCCATGCAGATAGACAATACACTTACGACTACTGAATCCTACACAATTGCACTTTATAAGCACTTACATGAATGCATAGATCGTGCTATCCCAAACAGAACCAAGGCGCTATCCTCCATAAAAAGGAAGCCAATCTGGTGGTCCCCTGCCATAAACAAACTGTACAACAGAAGGAAGAAACTGTTGCAAAAGATAGTAAAATCCCATGAGTGAGGATCCCCATGAGTGAGGATCTCCCTGGTCAGCCTCAGTAAGAACATGCGATCCCTGATAAAATCCTCCAAAGCTAGTTACGAAAACAAAATTGCCACAGATTCTAAAGACAACCACAAAGCATTCTATAGCTATGTCAAGAATCTCGATGGCAACACTCAGATCTGCTCTGAGTTAGAGCAAAATGGCACTAAATATACAGACCCAACTAATATTGCCAACATCCTGGCAGATAGGTTCAGTGCTAACTTTACCCCCTTCTCACCCCCTAAAGGGCCCATCTCTATACCGGAAGAATGCAAAGTTCCTGTAATCATGGCTGCACAGGTAAAAACCACACTCTCCAAAGCCAAGAACACAGCATCCATGGGACCAGACAACATCTCAGATTGCGTTCTACATGAACTACAGAACGAACTGGCACCCCACCTAAGTACCATGTTCAATCATAGCCTCACCTCAGGCTTTGTGCCCACTGAATGGCGCACAGTGACGGTTATCCCACTCCACAAAGGGGGAGCCAAAATGGACCCTGAGAACTACTGCCCCATTAGCCAGACGAGCCTGGTCTGCAAGGCCATGGAGCATATCATCATGGAACTCATAAACAGACATTGGTAATCTCCAAACTCTGGGCCCCACCCAGTTCGGGTTTATAAAAGGCAGATCATGTCTCCTAAACCTGATAGACTTCTTTGAAGCAGTCACCAAAGCCGGAGACGAGGGTAAGGTGGTTCACACAGCCTATCTAGATCTTTCCAAGGCTTTCAACACCATCCCCCACTCTGGAATTATAGATAAACTCACTAAACTAGGTATAAATCCCTATGTCACAAGATGGGTTGCCAACTGGCTCACTGACAGAACCCACACTGTGAAAGTAGCAGACTCCAAATCCGACTTCAGACCAGTGACAAGTGGAGTACCACAGGGTTCAGTCCTGGGTCCTTTCCTGTTTGGTATCTACTTCTCTGAAGTACAGGCTAACACAGAAGGTCTTTGGCTAATGAATTTCATAGATGACTGCAAACTAGAAGCCATAATCGAAACTCCTAACAATGTGGACATCCTACGAAAGGGCCTCACTGAGACAGATACCTGGTGTCAAAGGATGGCCTCAAGCTCAGTGCCAAAAAGTGCATTGTCATCCCCTTTGGTAAAAACTCTGTACCCATGAACTACAACATAGGCAGTAGTATCCTTAACACCGAAAATTTGATAAGAGACCTTGGGACACAGGTGGACAGTAGTCTCTCCTTTGATAATCACATCACCACAGTAGTCAAGAAATCCTTCTACGTGGCACACCTCATCATAAAATGTTTCTCATCCAAAAAAAGAGGTCATTGTTCCCCTCTACTCATCACTCATTAGACCCATTATAGAGTACAATGCCCCTTTTGGTATGTACCTCACAAGACATCTACAACAACTGGAAAGGCGGCAGAGATACCTCACAAAGAGGATTACTGGCCTCAAACAGATGTCCTACGCCGACCGTCTCAAACTCCAGCTTTACTCTGTCGCATATCGCCTACTCAGAGGTGATCTCTGCCTAACATACAAAGTTATGTCAAACCCAGAGCTGTTGGGACATGCTCCACTTAAAGAAATCTCAATCCCTTACACGCTCTAGGGACCTCAACCTTGCCACCACAATAAACAGAACATGCTGGAGGGATAGATTCCTGCCCCAGAGACTTCCCATACTCTGGAATAAACTATCTATCTGTATCAAACAAAGCTCCTCATTAGCACTCCCAAGAAAAATTTTGATTGGAAGGGAAATAGGAAATTCACCGCGGGATCACTTCTGTGGCTCTGCTCGACAGTGGCACAGGAAAATAAATTTCTTGGGTGGCAAAAGCCAGGGTACCTTTTTGGCTAGGCTTGTATAGGCCGCCTAATACCTACCTATGAACCTACGAGTATCTCTGAAATTCAAGAATTTAAGTTTGGCATATTCAGTGTTTGAAATTTCTTTCCTTAGCAACTTGTGAATACCACTATTGCTACAGCTGATACTTTTGTACATAGACTTCTGACCTTCCTTCTGTCTGAACATGGTAACTGTTTGAAATGTCAGGACCTGCTAGAGCGAGTCCTGAAATATGGAGACTGGCTGAAGAGCAGACTTGCATATACTAAGTCCGAGATGCCATTTCTCTGAATATTCCCTTTTCTCCATGGTATGGCAGTCCTTGAGTTGATATATGAGTTTGGGGGTGTGGGAGGGGGTTACCTCCACTGCAAACGAAATTTAAAGGAGAAGAGCAATTTTCGAGATTTGCTCTTCCGTGTGTTCAGTGTTTTAGTTTTGGCTTGTCAGCACTCAGCATTTTGAGTGCCAATATTTCATTAGGGAACCCTGAATGTTTTACATTTGAGTTTTCTTCCTAGACTGTGCATTGTGTAAGCTATGAATGGTGCACTACTCTATGTAAACTTAATTTTTGCTCCTTGTGTCCTTTCTGCTAATATCTAGCTGCACTTCTTTCTTGAATATGGTCACCTTTATTTGTTTGACCTCCAGGAGCTGATAACTTTCATACATCTGGACAGGATGTCATATTTTAATATTTCCTGTCCTTTTCTGGTAAAGGTCTAGGAATCTGTGCACCTCCTGTAATTTCAGGTTTGTCTTTAATACCTCCCCATCTCCAACACACATGGGCTAGCTCCCCCCTGTTGCACCTTCCTCTCTCTGGGTGGGTCAGTTGGCAATTACAACTCTGATAGCTTCTCCACACACAGGCTGTTAATTCTCAGGCTTACTACCTCAACATGGGTCATCTGTGCCAGTCTGTATTCCTTACCTCTGCATCATAAGCCTAGTTTTTTCCATTTCCTACCAGATAGGTGGGCTGGTCTAAAATACCCTTTCGGCCACAGCCCAGGGCAAAAGGCAATGCTTTGCTAAAAATATGCATTAGACAAATTTTTCATACACTCTAATCATTCTCTGAATATTTACTGAATCATTTGCAAGTTTTAAGGTTGAACTACTATGAACAAGACATGCCAAAAAGAACAAGTTTAAATATTTACCGAACAAAATTAAAGGATGGCGTACAGTACAGTGGCAGGGCTGTTAGATGCTGAGAACTTGGCTCCTGCAGTCTAGATGTAAAAAAAAAAAAATCAGACATCAGGTAAAAATTGGTTAAGGGTCCTAAATGATTGACTCCAAACCTTGGTATAAGCTCACTTTGTAGATGGCGTCTATTACATAATCAAACTTTTAAAAGTTCGAACGTCATATAATCGACACCATATGATGGAACTTTCAAAAGTTTGAAAATGTAATAAATAAATAAACCAAAGAAAAAACCTACCTGAGTGGTTTAAGCAGGTGGGCAAGTCCCCCTGCAGCCCCCACATGGGGGGGCTGCACTCCCCCACATCCCCGCTCTTTAAATATACCAACTCCGAGATCGCACTACAGTGCAGAAAAGGGAAATCTTGCTATTCCACACTGTATGGAGATCTCAGTTGAAGCATTCAAAATTCGATCATATAGTGCCGACGATATGACGTTTGAACTGTTAAAAGTTCAACAACGTGATATAGACCCTGTAGATAGGCCTGGCTCTTGGTTAAGGGACTTACTCTAGTGCAAGTCTCTTGTAATCTGGTCCCAGGTTTTCTCTACAAGGCTTGTGAGGTGCCTTTGTTTAGAGGTGACATTTTTTTTAGACTTGTAACAAATCTAGATTGGTGAGCTGAGCTGTAATGAGCGGCATGAGAACATTAGAGTTTTGGGCCTGAATGAAATGTTATGGGATTTAGGAGGTAAAAGTTGGAAACTGAAAGTGTGTATGGATATGGTGTAGTGAGCTTGAGTGGGAGAGCAGTAGCATAACCAACAATTTAGTGCAGGTCAGGATGGTGGCCTTCAGTTTAATGGGCCTCTGTTCCACTATGGAGAGGGTTTTACACTGGCACTTCTATTGGCATCAAAAACCTTAAACCAGCAAATTCTTTATAGTAGTACTGTTAGTTTCTGAGTTTAATTTGTAGTT
>NC_056726.1:1001551756-1001583396 GCF_019279795.1 Protopterus annectens
TTGACCTGATCCTCACCACAGTACCACACTGTTGTATGTCTTAGCCATACAGACAAGTGACCATTGTCCTTTCCTTTTGGTCATTTAAAACCATTGTTGTACCATATTTGTGTTACAGGATGGCCCTTAACAGAAAATATGGACTTGTTGCTACCTTGCCACGTTGAAATGCTAGACTGCTTACCTCTGTACAATGAAATGAACAGAAAGGGCCCTGATGAATTTTATAAACCGTCTGCCATATAGAGTGAATTCCCAAGAAGATCAAGGATAAAGTGGCATATGTGTCCTTGGCTCACTACAGTAATGCTTTCGGTGATAGTGTATTCCTCGTGGAAGGTCAGCCCACAAAATGAAAAATCACATTAAAATTATCTTGAAACAAGAAAAGAAGCAAAGTTACTAACAAACATGGCTACACTGAAGTAAATGTATCGCTATGCTGTCCTTTCAGACTCTTTTGACTTTTTTCACAGTAGATGAAACTGTTTTGCTAGAGTTAAACATAAGGTTAATTTTCAAAAGCCATTCAACGGTCTGCATAGCATTTTAGAACATTGTATAGTCCAGGGTGTTTGGTCTAACTAGTGAAACTTATTTCTTAAGAGAGCGGGAAAGGCTCTATCGCCATGTACTATGTAGAGATGCAGAAAAAAGCAGTGGTCCAAGTGCTGGTTGGGTTACAAATTGGTTGCTGTGCTGAAATGGCGATTCTTCATTTGGTAGAAAAGGTTCTACCCACATGGTAGTCCTCTAGCCAGGAAATGGCAGAAGAGGCATGTCAGAGGAGTCTTTCATTACCAGTAGAGTAAAAAGCTTTGAAGGGCTTAAAGAAAATAGTTGCCATGGCTTCTCTTTGTTGATGTTTTATATGGTTAGTAACCATAAGTGGCATATTAACGCTGATTACACTGAGCAGGTGTTTCTGACATTGTGAGGCATAGTGGTGCATGTGAGTCTGTATTACATTATCGAAAAATTTAATCGAACAGGATTTTACCTCAAAATGCCATTCATCGAGCTATTTATAGTGAGATTGCAGTACAGTGAAGATCGTAAAATTTGCCCTTTCCTCAGTCTTGGAGTTGGTATATATAATTAGCAGGGGGTGTGGGGAGCACAGCCCCCCACAAGAGCGAATTTGATAAATGGCATTTTCGGTGTTAGTGCCTTTTGATTAAATTATGTTTCGATTATGCAATATAGACCCAGCGCACTTGTAGCAAGTGAGTTTGTACAAAAGCTTTGACTTTGGGACTCGAGAAATAGAACTCTGATGCTGTGCAGCTGTTTAAATGCATCTTCAAGTAGGAGCAGCCCCCGCTGTACATTCTGTTACAACTGGGGTATTTTACCCTCTTTGAATAAATATGAATATATAAATGTTTTTTTATATATATATATATATATATATATATATATATATGTGTGTGTGTGTAATATACTGGTTGAATTTCAGTAAGCTGCCACACGGTCTGTAAAGGATTTTTTGAGCTGCAAATTATTTTATCTAAGTATTTTTTTATGAGATAAAAATAATTTAGTTTTTTTTACAAACACTAATACATATTGGATATTAGACAGATATCTATATTTGGTGTTCTAGTTAATGATGTTCTTCGTGTTTCACTGTTGCAGTCATTACATTTGGGTAATCTGCTGGCCGGTTGCTGTCAGTCGGCCTGAATTCCAAAGTCTTGGGTCCTGTGTTGGTTGCTGTCTTCTCTTCCATGACGTCAGGTCTTCAGGGATATAAAACATGCAGTCGATGCCATTTTCTTTAGTCTTTCTTGCCGCGCGGTGCCTGAAGCAGAAGCATTTCGCAAGTGCCGGTCGGCTGACTACTGAAATATTTGAGTTGGAGTTTCAGAACCGAAGTCTTCACTAAAGCTAAGTACCCTGTTGGGGAAACTTTTTTCTTGCTTTTTACCGATGTCAGAAAAAATTATTAATTGTATTACATGTGGGAAGCAAATACCTCATAAGTATTTTCATTTATACTGTATTCCTTGCTGATCACAACGTGCCTGGCTGTCGGTTTTGTGCTAGATTTAACCAACGCACTATTAAGCGTCGGTATATTTTTGCATCAAAGTATTTTGGAAACAGATTTAACTACCCAGAAATGTCATCGGATAGCAATTCGACTACCAGAGTACATAAAAAATGCAAAGAAAAGTACAGAGAAAGGCAGTCGAGATCCAAAACAGACGATGAAGCTTCTAAGCCAGTCGCTGGTTCACCAGTACTCAGTAAGGCACTTTCGCAGCCCCTGATACCCGCTACCTTCGAGTCACAGGCCTCTACTGACACCCATGAGGAGTCAAGGTATTGGACAGATGGATGTATCTCCCTCGGATGGGTCTGGAGCCGCTGAGCAGGCACCGGCTTCTGAGGGTGTATTCAGACCTCAACATTTGTATATCAAACTGACAACAGCTGCAAAATCAAAGACAAAAGCAGCTTCTAAAACTAAAAAACCGACACCCGAGCCACATGCACAGGCCTCTATGCCTAAAAAACAGATGTTCAATATGGCTGAAGACCTTATTACCTTGATCAGGGGTACCCATCCCCCTCCAGATAAGAGGCCTAGGCAAGACACAGACTATGAATCTTCAGATCAGGTTTCTATTTCTTCTAATTCCTCTTCTGATCAGGAATTATCTTTACCTCCCTATGAGGATTCCGATGCTGAGGAGTCTATTCCATCTGCATCTCCTCCTGAGGATTATTCATTTGGAGAAACTTTGCATACTTCGAGGGAGCATTTTCACTGGGAGAGTCAAGACTTCTCAGAATCAACAAAGAGACTCAGGGATTTCCTTCTCCCTCAGCACAAGCCTTTAGACATTCCTCCTGTTTTAGACATTGTGGATGATGTGTTTTCGGAGTCAAGCTTGACCCCTGACTCCTTACCTCCGGCTCCCAGTAAGCCTGACAGATATTACAGGGTTCCTGACTGACATACATTTTTATTTAGAAACCCTGCTGCTGATCCTGAAACTATTTCACAGGGTCCAAAGGGAGTTAAGGTCTCAACAGCAAAAAATCCAACCCCCTCTGACAGAGATTCAAGGGCACTGGACAGATGGGGGAAAAAGGTTTATACATCTGCAACCTTGGCAATCAGGGCCTTAAACTGTCAATTTCATATGCTTAAGTACCAGCAGCATGTTATGGGATTGCTGAAACAGAAAATGATGATTTCAGAATGTACAGAAAATAAAGAATTGCAAGAATTATTGCATGCAGCCGAACATGTTGGAAAGCATACTTAGCAATATGGTTTTGATTCTTTGGAGGCCTCCTGCAGGGCCGCAGTTACTGGATCTGTAATTAGGAGGCATGCCTGGTTAAAGGAACAAAATTTGCCTGATCATGTTAAAGCTAAATTGCTAGATGCACCTTTACAGCATGATTCTCTGTTTGGTATTAAGGCAGAAGAGGTTTTAAAGAAAATGGAAGACAAAGCTAAGTCTATGCAAACTGTTAGACTTTTTACAAGTGCAGCCACCAAGATTCAGACACTGGCCTACAAAAAAATGGTCCTTTCCAGTGTCAGCTCAAAGGGGCAAATCCAGACACCCTAAGGGTTCCAGAAACCAGGCGCAAGACTCATACAGGTCAAAGCAATGGGGCGCATCCACCTCCAAATCAGGAGGAGATAAAGCACAAACCTACAGAAAGCAATCCCAATGACTTTCCTCTGCCTATACCAAGCACTTATCTTTTGGCAGCACCCATAGGGGGAAAATTAGCACTTTTTGCTCAAAATTGGCAGTTAATAACCCAGGACAAGTGGGTACTAGACATCGTATCACAGGGATACAGATTCCATTTGCACACTCTGCCAATGACAAATGGTTGGCCAGATCTGCCAAAAAAATCAATGGGCAGAGGCACAGAAACGGGTTACGTCACTCGTGGGAATGGGGGCTATTCAGACAGTACCAGAACAGGGAAAAAGGACAAGGTTTTTACTAAAGACTGTTCTTGGTACCCAGAAAGGACAAGGCCTGGCGGTCAATACTGGATTTATCAATTTTGAACACATACCTGGACATTCCAAAATTCAAGATGCTGACTTTGCAGCAGCTTCTGCCCATGCTGGGCAAGAAAGCTTGGCTGGTGACTTTAGACCTAAAAGTGGCATACCTGCATGTCCCAATAAGACAGTCGTGCAGAAGATACCTCAGATTCAAGGCAGGCTTAATGCATTACCAATTCTCTGCACTGCCCTTTGGCTTATCTACTGCACCCAGGGTCTTTACAAAATGCCTGGCACCAGTAATTGCATTTTGCAGACAAAGAAGTATACAAATATATCCTTACTTGGGCGACTCTCTCATTCAAGCAGAGAACAAGGACACTCTTCTTCAACACCTGGCATTTGTGAAAAGGCTTCTAACATGCCTAGGGTACACAACAAACGAAAAGAAATCACAACTGGTACACTCTCAAAAGATAACATTCCTGGGTGCAAGCTTGAATACAACTGCCCAGATAGCTTACCTCACACCAGACAAAGGCAACTGACTACTTACTTCAAACTGATGGCAACAAAAACCCAGTCTTCTGCAAGACAGGTTCTGCAGGCTCTGGGCTTCATGGCATCCTGCATCCTGCTAATTCCATATGCAAGACTGCATATAAGGAAACTCCAGTGGTACCTAAAAAGTTTATGGAGTCAACATTCACACAATGTTGAAACAATGACTCCTCTCATTCCCTGCCTGCAACAGGAGTTCCTATGGTGGGCAAAAGCCTGTCACCAAAACATGGGATGGCCCTTCACTCTACCCCCTGCCAGCCAAACCTTACCTACAGACTCATCAGATTATGCCTGGGGGGCCCACATGGCAGGAAGATGCATTCAGGGCATATGGGCACCAAAACAAATGCATCTACATATCAACCAGAAAGAGATGCTAGCTGTTCAAAATGCCCTAACAGCCTTCAAGGACTTACTTCATCCAGGACAACTACTGATAAAGACGGACAACACCACAGTCATGTGGTATATCAACAAGCAAGGGGGCACACACTCATACCCCCTTTGCAGATTAGCCATGACACTCTGGGACACAGCTTTGACCTACCAAATACATCTTCATGCTCCATTCCTGACAGGAAAACAAAACACTCTGGCAGATGATTTAAGCAGAAATCTTATGGATCCTCACGAGTGGAAACTAAATCCACAAGTCTTCAGCATGATAACAGAGAAATGGGGGAGCCCAGACATAGATCTGTTTGCCTCTCCTCAAAATTATCAATTGAAAAGATTCTGCACAAGGACTTATCACAGACAACCATGGAAAGTGGACGCCCTATCCTTCAGTTGGAAAAACCTATCAGTTTATGCCTTTCCTCCTTTGCCTCTTCTACCCAAGGTCGTCCTAAAAGTCAGACAAGAGAAGCCAAAGATGATATTAATTGCCCCGGACTCGCCCCGCCAATACTGGTACCCAATCCTAAGGAACCTTTCTCAATACCCAGCGTGGACCTTGCCTCACAGACCACAACTACTGTCCCAACAAAACAATCGGATCCTGCACAATCAACTACAGACTCTGAACCTGGCAGCATGGCTAATCATGTAGTCAAACGACACCTCTCAGTAAAGCTGTGATGGATGTCATTTTGGAAGCCAGAAGGCCTAGTACTAGAAAATCTTGTGCTGACAAATGGAAGAGATTCTGTGCTTGGAATCAAGCACAAGGAACTGATACAGTAGAACCACATATTCCTCAGATATTACAATACTTAACTGAGATGTTTGACAAAGGCCTATCTTTCTCATCAAAATCCATGCCTCTACCATTTTGGCTCATTACAATACAGAGCCACCAATCTTTTCTCATCATTTACTAAAGCAGCATCTTAGAGGAGCCAAAAATGTAAGGCCTCCTAGAAGATCACCAATACCTGCATGGGACCTCAATTATGTGTTGGAAAAGCTCACGCTGCCTCCATTTGAACCAACTGTGACCGCTGATATAAAGTTCTTATCATGGAAGACAGCTCTGCTACTAGCAAATACTTCAGCAAGAAGAGTTTCAGAGCTACAGGCCCTCATGGCTGTAGAGCCTTTTATCATATTTCGCCCTCAGTCTCTGAGGACAAATCCTACTTTTATGCCTAAGGTGGTTTCCATAGTGGCTCTTAACCAAACAATTCATCTGCCAATCTTTTATCCAAATCCACAGAACAAAGGGGAGAGAATTCTGCATTCCTTGGACGTACACAGACAGCTAAGATTCTACTTGAGCAGGACAAAAGCTCTAAGAAAAACTGAGCAATTACTAGTGTCATATGCTGCAGGATCAGAAGGAAAGGCTATTTCAACGCAGACAATTTCAAAGTGGATAAGCCACTGCATCCGTTTCTGCTACTTACACCATGGCAAACCTGTGCCCAAGGGCATTAGGTTTCATTCCACCAGAGCAGCAGCTACTTCAGCAGTTTTTGTCAGAGGAGTACCAACCAAAGACATTCCAGAGGCTGCTACTTGGAGTTCTGTTCACACCTTTTCAAAGCATTACCATTTGCCTCTCTACTCTAGGTCCAGGGCAGGCTTTGCCACTGCAGTGCTGCAGGACCTTATAGCCGCACCTAATGCTGTTTAGCTCCAGCCTCCCAACCATAGCTTTGGGATTCTACCCAAATTTAATGACTGCAACAGTGAAACACGAAAAACATAGTACAGTTGTGTACACTTACCATAAATGTAGATGTTAGAGTGTATTCACTGTTGCAGTCCAGGTTACCCTCCCGCCATCCCTATGTCATTCTAAAGTTTATCTTTCCTTTTCTATCCTCTACAACCTATGTGGTGTATTTGCTTGTAGATGAAGGTAAAGGTTATTTGGATGCATGTATATATATATATATATATATATATATATATATATATATATATATATATATATATATAATATTGCTACCTTTTTGGGGGGCACCTGACATCGGGGGCAAGAAAAACTAAAGAAAATGGCGTCGGCTGCATGTTTTATACCCCTGACGACCTGATGTCATGGAAGAGAAGACAGCAACCGACGCAGGACCCAAGACTTTGGAATTCAGGCCGACTGAGGGCAACCTGCCAGCAGAGTACCCAAATGAAATGACTGCAACAGTGAATACACTCGAACATCTACATTTATGTAAGTGTACACAACTGTACTTTTTTAGTTAGATAGCCGTTTTCTTTTATCTTGTATTAATCTAGTTAGCTTTTCACTTATCTAACTATGTATATGATTTTAGTAAGTGTCACAGACTTGATGAAGAATGCCTTTTTGCATTAGTTAGCTGAAAGCAATTTTAGTTAAGTCATCCTTTTGTGTATGTTATGCTTTTCTTAATACCTGATCTTGGAATGTGGGTTTCAAGTAGATAGGTAGTGCACTCCTTAACTAGAATTTGCTGAGATCTGATTGTATTCTATGTTCAAATTTTCTAATACGTCTCTGCCAATCAGATGCAAGTCTGCACATTGTGTATATTGATATCTGCCTGTATTCTTTGTATTTTTCTAAACATGTCTACCTGAGTTTCACTCAGTGATGTATGTACGGTCTCTTTTTTGGTATGTGGAGCTTTTCTCCCCGGGCCTCCGCCGAAAATGGAGATATATCCAGTCAGACTATCCCGGTCAACAAATGTAAAATAAATACAATTTAGTTTGACCTAATCAATAGGGTGTGGGGGTGGGTACTTGCTGTTCTAAAATGCACTTTTTGCAACCCTGTTTATATTTGCCTTGAATAGGCTGGTTTTAAATTTAACAGTACAGATTTTTTCCATACTTCTAAGTGGATAAATGCTGATATCATTGCAAAGTGTTTCTGATTTTGGAACTGAGGATTGCTCGTCTGTGATGAAGAAAGGCTTGTTGCTTTGCAACACTACCTGGTTTTCTTGATTTTTTGGGAATTATTTTAATTGAGTTCATCAATGAAGTTTTAAGACTAGCTTCTCTATTTTTATTATTTTTATGTCTTTGGATAAATATGCTACTGGATATATGGGTCTGTATCACTTCAGTGAAAATTCAGTTCAGTGCACGGCATTTTCGGATAACTTACATCAAACACGCCATTTGCTGAAATGTTCATAGTGAGATCGCAGTACAGTGAGGATTGTGAAATTTGCCCACTTACCCACTGTAGTGTGATCTTGGAGTTGTTATATGTAATTAGTGGGGGGTGTAGGGGGAAAAGCCTCCCACAAGAGCAAATTTCAATGAACGGCATTTCCAATGAAATGTCGTTCACTGAACTGTCAATTCGCTGAATTGATATAGACCCATATATATCATATTTGGTACAGAAATTCTTAGTATAGCTAGTTTGATTGCAGGTATGCAGATTTCTCATTGTGCAGAACTGTTTACATATTGTGTGACTTCCCCATATTTTCACAACATCAATTTATAGGTTGCACCTCACAGCAAAGGTTGCATCTTGCATGGGTCAATTTTCTGTATTGTGGAGAATTATTTACAAGCTTTAAAGACCGTCATCCCAAACTTTAAAGGTGCTGTGCATAGTCTGGTTGCATGAAGCATTCATTCTCATCTGCTTCATTCAGTTCAGAGAGCTGGATCTTATCCCAATACTCACTGGGTACAGGGCAGAGAAGGTAATCCTGGATAGGATTCCAGTCTGTCACTGACAAATTCTCAGAACTGTGAAGAATTTGCAGGCTTAGGAGTTCACCTACGACATATACTATGTCCTTGGGATTATGAGAGTTTTGAAGTACCTAGCACAATCCCAAGCACAATCCCACAAGGATATGGACAGGTATGTGTGCTTTATACAGGAAGGATCCCAGCCAAGAGGTAGAGCAGAGATCCACATATTGCTAGTATATAATGCTGACAGGTACATTGCCATGCTGATGTTGCCTGAAACATTCATGGCCAAATTCAACATGTTGGCTTTCTTTGTCAGAGAAAAAAGTAATGTTTGTTAATGCAGTTAATGGATTCCTTCTAGGGGACAGAACACCTTGCAGAATTACTTTTTAATTTCTACAGCATGTATAGGTTTGACAGTGTTAATTTTTCAGAGATAATTGGCTAAATTGCACAGTGTATTAGGAGTACAACTTACTGTTGATATTTTATTTTAATCCAATTATTTTATAGTGTGCTCAGTATCATGGACTACATTTTTTTTAGGTGTGAAACATCCTGAACCAGAAAGTACTGATGCTTCAGGTAAGAGACATTTTCCTCACTTTGGTGATGGGAGTATTGCTGGTTTAACTAGTAGCCTTCATTTCATAATTCAAAATGTAAACCTTGGTAACAGTACTAATATGTTATTCACTGGGTCATTTGAGTATGGGGAGATTCCTCAAGATTGGAGACGTGCACTTGTTAAACCCATCATTAAGGGAAATGGGAGTAGGACTAATGCAGAATCATACAGACCTACAAGTTTACTTTCTTGTGGAAAAATAATGGAGAAAGTTTTTTTGGATAAATTGCTGTCAATATTTGAATGGTTGGGACTTGAAACCACATCTGTAACTATCTGCAAGATGTCTTTATTAGTATAATAGCAGACAATGAGTGTGCTGTGATGAAATTTATAGACTTGTCTTCAGCTTTTGATAAAGTTGTACACCAAACACTGAAAACTAAAACAGCTAGGTGTTCCTGAAATCTTGATAAGATGGATAGCTGCATGGATGCGTATAGGACATGGCAAGTATACAGCAACTGGACAGGTGAAATTCTAGGCTAGTCATGGTATGCCACAGGGCTCTGTCCTGGCCCCATACTTATTTAGATTGTATCTTTTGGATTTATCATTTTTATCTGGGGTGTTCTATGGCTTGTATGCAGAAAAAAGTAAGGATACCCCATGAAAAGGACTTTTGCAAGGAAAACATAATTTGTGATTATTCAATAGCTATGGATGTCTGACCTGTACCACCTGATAGCTAATTTTCTCGAGTGAAAAATATTGCTTTGTTTTTCATAGTTAAAATAAAACACAGGATTCCAGATGCTTTATTGAACAGAAATATACCTTTCTGTTCAGTAAAACATCTGGGATCTTGTGCTTTATGATTGTATCCAGGATTAAAATTCTGTAGTAGGCTGAATCCTAAAATAAACTCTAACGGTGCTACAGAATGGTTGATTGGTTTGCAATCAAGTTTCAACTGGAGGATTAAATCTAACTTTTTCAAATTTGTGTTTTTATTACTTTCTGCCAATAATACAGCCACATTCCTGTTAATACAAGCCATAGAACATCCCAGATGAAAATGATAAATCCAAAAGATACAATCTAAAGTATGGGGCCAGGACAGAGCCCTGTGGCATACCATGACTGACCTAGAATTTCACCTGTCCAGTTGCTGTATACTTGCCATGTCCTATTTGCAATCCATGCAGCTATCCATCTTATCAAGATTTTAGGCTTTGTGCTCACTGAATGGTGCACCACGATGGTTATCCCACTCCACAAAGGGGGAGCCACGATGGACCCTGGGAACTACCACCCCATTAGCCTGATGAGCCTGGTCTGCAAGGCTGTGGAACATATCATCATGGAACTCATAAACAGACATTGGTAATCTCCAAACTCTGGACCCCACCCAGTTCGGGTTTGTAAAAGGCAGATCATGTCTTCTAAACCTGATAGACTTCTTTGAAGCAGTCACCAAAGCCATAGATGAGGGTAAGGTGGTTCACACAGCCTATCTAGATCTCACCAAGGCTTTCAACACCATCCCCCACTCTGGAATTATAGATAAACTCACTAAACTAGGTATAAATCCCTATGTCACAAGTTGGGTTGCCAGCTGGCTCATGGACAGAACCCACACTGTGAAAGTAGCAGACTCCAAATCCGACTTCAGACCAGTGACAAGTGGAGTACCAGTCTTGGGTCCTCTCCTGTTTGGTATCTACTTCTCTGAAGTATAGGCTAACACAGAAGGTCTTTGGCTAATGAAGTTTGCAGATGACTGCAAACTAGAAGCCATAATCAAAACTCCTAACGATGTAGACATCCTACAAAAGGACCTCACTGAGACAGATGCCTGGTGCCATGGCGTGAATCTCAGTGCCAAAAAGTGCATTGTCATCCCCTTTGGTAAAAACTCTGTACCCATGAACTACCACATAGGTGATAGTCTACGTAACACCGAAAGTGTGATAAGAGACCTTGGGACACAAGTGGACAGTAGTCTCTCCTTTGATAATCACATCGCCACAGTGGTCAGGAAATCCTTCTGCATGGCACACCTCATCACAAAAGGTTTCTCATCCAGAAAAAGAGGTCATTGATCCCCTCTACTCATCACTCATTAGACCCATTATAGAGTACAATGCCCCTTTTGGTATGTACCTCACAAGAGATCTACAGCAACTGGAAAGGCCACAGAAATACCTCAGAGGATTACTGGGCTCAAACAGATGCCCTACACAGACTGTCTCAAACTCCAGTGTCGCATATCGCCTACTCAGAGGTGATCCCTGCCTAACATACAAAGCTATGTCAAACCCAGAGCTGTTGGACATGCTCCATGTAAAGAAATCCCAATCCCTCTGAGCTACACACTATAGGGACCTAAATCTTGTCACCACAATAAACAGAACATGCTGGAGGGATAGATTCCTGTCCGAGACTTCCCATACTCTGGAACAGACTACCTATCTGTCAAGCAAAGCTCCTCATTAGCACTCTTAAGAAAAATCTTGATGATTGGATGGGAAGTAGGAAATTCACCCCAGGGATCACTTCTGTGGCTCTGCTCGGCAGGGGCATAGGAAAATAACTTTCATGGGTGGCGAAAGCCAGGGTACCATATTTGGCTAGGCTTATATAGGCCCTAGTACCTACCTATGAACCTATAATACACAGATCTGCAAAACCTCAAAACAAGTAGCTTTGACAAACTAGATTGGGTAGACCTTAAAGAGGATAGTGAAACCTTGTTTTAAAAACATTTTTGGTACACCCCAGCAGTGTCTAAGTCAGTTTTAATATATATAATGTCCAGGTGTTCTTGTTTTCCTGTTGCAATCCTGACTTGTGGGATGTCCTGCTGTGAAAGCTCTTGGCTGGCCTGACTACCAGAGAAAAGATATCCTTCCTTAGGCTGGCAGATATCCCATCTAACATCAGTACACCTGGGTATGTAAGGAGCCACCCAACACCATATTTTTTTGTTTTTCTTTAACCCATTTCAGATAAGGTTAACAAGTGTCTCCTTTGTGGTAAGCAAATCCCAAACTGAGACTTCATCCACTATGTCAACTCTAGGCCCCGATCACAACATTCCTAACTGTCATTTCTGTGCCTTTTTCAAGTTTAGGACTGTCAGGTGAAGGGCCAAGATCTTGGCTAAGCATCTTAGTCTTATCCTCCCATCTGATGGCATCTGCCAGTCATCCTGATGTTGAGCTCCCTAAGGCTAGGAAGGATAAAGGAAAAAAGTCCCAAACTTAGGACCTCAGATGACAAGTGTTCTCAGTCCATCAGTCCCCCAAGGCTCATTACTGAGGAAGGTGAGGTGCTTTCGCAGCCCCCTTCTGTGACTGAGGTGGTGGTGGTTCAGGCCCCTGTCAAGACCCTTCCAGAGTCTGACATGCCATTGAGTCCCTCAACTTCTGCATAGGCAGTGTCTTTCAGTTCGTCAGTCGGGTCTAGGTTCATTCAACAGACAGTGACTTCTGATGAGCATAAGCTGGCATGTCAGCCTGCATCTGTTGCTCATTCTTTGAGAGAGTGCTATCAGGATTGCAGACTTAACTAGCCCCAAGTCCAAAGCTACTTCTAAAAAGGGTACTGCCTCAGGCCCTATGCCTAGGCCTACTGGCTCCCATGCACAGGGATACCAGCAAGACTTGGGATGATTAGCTGAAGACCTTATCTCTATAGTCAGAACTAGACAATCCCCTTTGGAGTCTTCCCCAGGGAAAAGGAAGAAGGATCCCACCCCTGGTGTTTTCTGAGCCTAATTTTTGATGAGGATTCTGACCAGGAAGAATCTGCCTTTGAGGGGGATCATATTCCTTCCTTTGAAGACTGAGATTCTGAAGAGAATTCAGCTTCAGTTCACCACCCAAGGATCACTTTTGGGGAAACTCTCCATGCTATGAGGGAGCATTTCCAGTGGGAGGCCCAGGGATACCCACAATCAAGAGGGTTACGGAGTTTCTGGACCTTCCAAGGCACAAGCATTTGGCTATTCCCCCTGTGTTGGAAGTTGTAGAGGATGCTTTTATGGATTCTTCATTAAATCCATATTCTCTTCCTCCAGTTCCTCATACCAGACAAGTTTACAGGGTATTGGACTCCCATAAGTACTTCAAAAATCCTTCTGCTGATCCTGAGGTTGCCACTCCAGGACCCAAAGGAGCCAGGGCCAGCTCTTCAAAGAACCCTTTATTGAAAAGAAAGCAAGGCCCTTGATGGGTATGATAAAAATGTTTACACGTCTGCTACCCTAGCTATTAGGACCCTTAACTGACAGTTTCGCATGATCAAATACCAGCAAGCTATTTTGGACAAAATTAAGCAAAAGATATCTTCGCTGGAAGAGAAAAGCATCTCCAAGGAATTTTTGGACCTTTGTCAATCCTCAGAGCCAAACACTAGCCACAGATGTCTCAGAAGCAGCCTGGGGGGGCCCATTTCCAGCACCTTCAGTCCCAGGGCAAATGGGAAATTCAGTTCAGAGACAAGCACATAAACTGGAATGAACTGATGGCAATTCAACAGGGCTTGGTAGCTTTCAAAGAAAAAAATGGAAACCAGGGGTCCTGTTAGTCAAAACAGACAACACCACAGCCATGTGGTCCATAAACGGGGGGGGGGGGGCACTCAAATCTTACCCTCTGTCGACTAGCTATGCAGATCTGGAAAACAGCTCACTCCCTGAGGTTGCACCTCATGGTGCAATACCTTCAGGTGCTCAAAACACTGGCAAATCACCTTGGCAGGAACTTGTTGGACCCCTATAAATGGTGTCAACATCAGGAAACATTTCTCAACATAGTCCAAAATTGTAGAACCCCACATATAGACCTCTTTGCCACCAAAGAAAATGCTCATCTAAAAATATTCTGTTACTGGAGCAAAGTGTTCTCAGTATGGAAGACAGATGCTTTCTCCTTCCTCTGGACACCAGTTACTTTATGCATTCCCCCCGCCTTTTTTTCCAAGGGTCTCGTAAAAATCAGTGAGGAGGGAATAAGTCATTCTGATAGCTCCAGACTGGCCCAGGCAGCACTGGTATCCTCTACTACTAAGTTTAACCAATGAAAAAGTGTGACAGTTACCTCGGAGAGTGTATCTTCTGACTCAGGGCAAGGGAGGATTTGTGTACCCCAATCTGCTGTCTCAGGCTCTCAGTCTGGATACTCCCTCAGTATCCGGCATCAAACCTGTCCTAAGCAAACAAGTTCAAGACCTTCTAAAAGAGTCCGGAAGTCCTATTACTAGGAGATCATACTCAGCCAAGTGAAAAAAAATTCTATCTGGTGCCAGCAGCAAGGCCTCAGTCCTAATTCAGTCAAGATTTCTGCCATCTTAGATTACCTGGCTATTCTGGTTGATATGAACCTAACCTTTCCTTCTATCAAAAGTTAATGCGTCTGCCATTTCAGCCCACATCCCTACTCTTCCTCCTGTTTTTTCACACACCCTGCTGAAGCAATTACGGGCATGATCCACATCATCCTGCCCAGGAAACTACCCACATCTCCATGGGACCTTAACTTCATGCTGGAAAAAAATGACCTGTCCCTTTGAATCAGAAGTTTATACTGATCTACAATTTTTAACTTGGAAGACTACCCTTTTGCTGGCTATCACCTCAGCTAGGAGTCTATGAGCTGCAGGCTGCCATGGCAGTGGAACAATTTCTCATTTTCCATCCAGATAGAGTATCCCTCAGGACTAACATATCTTTTATGCCCAAGGTGGTCACTGACATCCTTAAATCTAGCCATAAACCTTGCAGCCTTCTTCCCCAATCCTCAGAACCAGGGAGAGCATCCTTCATTCCCTGGATGTGCATAGACAGGTCTGCTGCTGTCTTGGCAGGGCTACATCTTTCAGGAAAACAGATCAACTTTCTGTTCTTTGCCACCGGCTGTGAAGGGAAGCTGGTTCCAAACAGACTATCTCCAAGTGGATATCCCACTGTATGTCCTGTTATAGCCATCATGGCAAGAAGCCTCCTGAAACTGTAAGGACTCACTCTGCTAGAGGCACTGCTACCTCTGCTGCCTTCCTGAAAGGAGTCCCTAGCAAGGACATTATGGAAGCTGCTACCTGGTCATCTGTGCATACCTTTACCAAACACTAGCTTTTATCAACCTTTTGCAGGTCTAGAGCAGGATTCACCACTGCCATCCTGCAGGGTGTCCTCTCTTCCCCATAATCAAATCCTTCTACACTCATCTCAGCTTTGGGAATTATCCCACAAGTCAGGACTGCAACAGTGAAACACGAAGAGTATAGTACAGGTGTGCACACTTACCATAAAGGTAGATGTCGGGGTGTGCTCACTGCTGCAGTCTTCTTCCCCTCCTCCTTCCCCCCTATAGCTTCCCAAAAAAGTGGTCCAGATGGGGTGTTTCCCTTCTTGCTTGGATTAATTTTGGTCTTGCACAATTAATGTTCGTCCTGGTGGCTCCTACCTTCTATGAGGCAAGAAAGGACTGACATCATGGTGTTGGCTGGTTCCCTATATATGCAGGTGCACTGATGTCAGGACATCCGCTAGCCTGAGGAGGAGAAGGAGGGACATTTTTTTTTTCTGGTAGTTGGGCCAGCCAAGGCCTTTTACAGCAGGAATTCACACAAGTCAGGACTGCAACACTGAATACACTCTAACATCTACATTTATGGTAAGTGTACAGAACTCTACTTCTGCTAAGACAAAGAAATAGAAAATGGAACTTTAATGAGATGCCAGTAATATAGACAAAGTCCAAATAGAGGAAAATCCCAGGATGCAAAAAACTCCCTTACCAGCCTCAGTAAGAAGCTGAGATCCCTCATAAAATCCTCCAAAGATAGTTACAAAAATAAAACTGCCAAAGATTCCAAAGACAACCACAAGGCATTTTATAGCTGTCAAGAATCTAAATGGCAATGCTCAGATTTGCCCTGAGCTACAACAGAATGGCATTAAATATACTGATCCCAAAGATATTGCCAATATCCTGCAGATCAATTCAGTGCAAACTTCACCCCCCTCTCACCCCCTAAAGGGCCCATCTCGATACCGAAAGATGGCCAAATTCCGGTAATAATGGCCACACAGGTAAAAAACGCACACTCCAAAGCTAAGAATACAGCATCCATGGGACCAGATGACATCCCAGGCTGTGTACTACATGAACTACAAAAGGAACTGACACCTCACCTAAGTGTCATGTTTAATCATAGCCTCACCTCAGGCTTCATGCCCACTGAGTGGCGCACAGCTACAGTTATCCTCCTCCAAAAGGGGGATCCACCTTGGATCCCTGGAACTACCATCCCATCAGTCTGATGAGCCTGATCTGCAAGGCCATGGAACGTATTATGGTGGGAGGATGGCATAATGGTTAAGGTGTTTACCTTACAGACACAAGGTGCAGGGTTTGATTCTCACATGGGGTAATTGGCTAGGCTTGAAATGGCCTACAAGGCTAGTTAGCCTAGTACTAATCTATGACCCTATGAACCTGTTATAAACAGACATTGGCAACCTTCAAACACTGTACCCCATGCAGTTTGGGTTCGTGAAGGGCCGAGCTTGTCTCCTGAACCTGATTGACTTCGAATCAGTCTCCAGAGCCATGGACAAGGATAAGGTGGTCCACACAGCCTATCTGGACCTTGCCAAGGCCTTCAACACCATCCCCCACTCTGGAATCATAGATAAACTTACTAAGCTAGGCATTAATCCCTACATCACTTGACGGGTTGCCAGTTGGCTTACTGACAGAACCCACACTGTAAAAGTAGCCAACTCCAAATCCAGCTCCAGACAAGTGGAGTACCTCAGGGTTCAGTCCTGGTACCGCTCTTGTTTGGCATCTACTTCTCTGAAGTACAGGCCAACACTAAGAGACTCTGGCTAACAAAGTTCACAGATGACTGCAAACTGGGAGCCATTATTAAATCCCCAAATGATGTGGAAGTTCTACAAAAGGGCCTTACAGAAACAGATGCTTGATGCCAGAGCCATGGGCTCAAGCTCAATGCCAAGAAATGTATAGGTGTTCATCGTGTTACACTTCTGCAGTCATTACACTTGGGTTATCCTGCCGTCAGGCGGTCCCTCAGTCAGCCAGAGTTCCAAAGTCTTGGTCCGGTGTCGGCTGCTGTCGCCTCCTTCCTGACGTCATTGCGCCAGGGGTATATAAGATGCAGCCGACGCCATTTTCTTCAGTCTTTCTTGCCGCGTGGTGCCCGAAGCAAAAGCAGTTCACAAGTGCCGGTCAGCCGACTCCTGAGATTTTCATTCCGAATCTAGAACCGAAGTCTTCTACAAAGCTAAGTACCCCATTGGGGAAACTTTGTCTTGCCTCAGACAGATGTCAGTAAAACTTAATAATTGTATTTCTTGTGGGAAGCAAATACCTCATAAGGATTTCCATTCTTATTGTATCCCATGCCTAGGCCCAGACCATGACATCACAGGTTGTCGGTTTTGTGCTAGGTTTAACAAGCGCACTATTAAACGTCGGTTTTATTTTGCCCGACATTATTTTGGCAGAAAATTCAATTACACCATGCCATCAGAACAACCGATGACCGGGATACACAAAAAGCACAAAGATAAGGACAGGCATCCGAGGCCCAAAACTGACGATGAAGCCTCTTCTAGGCCACTCGCCGGTTCTCCGGTTTTCAGCGAGGCGCCTTTGCATGCCCCTGACTTCCGCTTCTTTGGAACCACAGGCCGCCTCTGACTCCCAAATGGAGATGGCTGGGCCTTCGGATACACCAGATTTATGGCCTACCGAGACTAACCCTTCAGAGGGATCCAGATCAGCTGAACAACCCTCAGCTTCAGAGGGTGTTTTTAGACCTACTCAGCTAACCATTAAATCTTCTGCTAAGTCTAAAACCCCTTTAAAAACAAAGAAGCAACTTCAACATTCACCAGGACAGGCCTCCATGCCTAAGAAACAGATGCTCAAAATGGCCGAAGACTTAATTACTCTGATCAGGGGGTCCCACCTTCCTCCTAATAAAAGGCCTAGACGGGATGCAGACTATGACTCATCCGACCAGGTGTCCATCTCTTCAGATTCATCCTCAGACCAAGGATACTCTTTACCCCCTTATGAGGATTCTGATGTTGAGGAATCAATTCCTTCAGCCTCTCCACCAGAGGACTACTCCTTTGGGGAAATCTTACATACCATGAGGGAGCATTTCCATTGGGAGGACCAGAATTATTCAGAATCCAAGAAAAGGCTTAGAGATTTTATTTTATTACCTCAACACAGACCCCTTGCTATCCTGCCAGTGTTCGATATTGTGGATGATGTGTATTCTGAATCCAGTTTAAATCCTGATTCTTTACCTCCTGCTCCAGTTAAGCCAGACAGATACTACAGAGTCCCTGACTCTCACAAATTTCTTTATAAAAGCCCTGTTGCTGACCCTGAAACTATTTCCCAGGGTCCCAAAGGGGTAAAGGCCTCTACAGCAAAAATTCCAGTTCCCTCTGACAGATTCCATAGCATTAGACAGATTGGGGAAGAAAGTATATACATCTGCAACTTTAGCAATGAGGGCCTTAAATTGCCAGTTTCACATGCTTAAATATCAGCAATATTTGATGTCTCAGTTGAAACAAAAAATGCTTCCAAATTCAGATCTTCCTAACTATAAGGAAATGCAGGATTTATTACATGCAGCTGAATAAGTGGGAAAACATACTTTGCGATGTGGTTTTGATTCATTAGAGGCCTCCTGTAGAGCAGCAGTTACAGGGTCTGTCATTCGAAGACCTGCTTGGTTAAAAGAGCAGACTTTACCAGATCATGTTAAAGCAAAATTATTGGATGCACCTTTGCAGCAGAATGTTTTATTTGGAGTTAAGGCAGAAGAGGTATTAAAGAAAATGGAGGATAAGGCAAAATCTATGCAAATGGTGAAGGATTTCTTACAGGTTCAGCCTCCTCGATTTAGCAGAAATTGGCCAACAAAAAATTGGTCCTTTCCAGTTACAGACAGACCTCAAAGGGGCAGATACAGACGTCCAAGAGGCAGAGGTCAGCCACAAGGTTCTTACAGGCCTCGACAATGGGGTGCTTCAACCCAGAAAGAAGGGGAAGACAGGCCTCAACCTTATAAAAAACAGTCCCAATGACTTCCCACTACAGCTGCCAAGCACTTCTCTCTTGGCAGCCCCCTTGGGGGGAAAACTAGTGCTTTTCTTTCACAATTGGCATATGATCACCAAAGACAAATGGGTTCTCAATATTGTATCTCAAGGTTACAGGTTCCACTTTCACACTCTGCCAAGGTTAAAAGGAATGCCAAATCTGCCACCGAATCAATGGGCAGAGGCTCAAAGACAAATTACAGCACTCATGGACATGAGAGCTATTCAAAAGGTACCAACACAGGAGCAAGGACAAGGATTTTACTCAAGACTCTTTCTGGTTCCCAGAAAGGACAAAGCCTGGAGGCCCATTCGGGATCTTTCTTCTCTAAATACTTACCTTTCAAAATGTTGACACTACAGCAGCTTCTTCCCATGCTGGGCAAGAAAGCTTGGCTCGTAACTTTGGACCTCAAGGAGGCATACCTGCATGTCCCTGTCAGACAAAATTGCAGAAGATACCTCAGATTCTTAGCTGGTTCAATGCATTACCAATACTCTGCACTGCCCTTTGGCTTATTTACTGCGCCCAGGGTCTTTACAAAATGCCTGGCACCAGTAATTGCATTTTGCAGACAAAAAGGAATTCAAATTTACCCATACTTGGATGACTGCCTTATTCAAGCAGAGAGCAAAGACATTCTTCTAAAGCATCTGGCATTTGTAAAAAGATTGCTAATTTGCCTAGGGTACACAGTAAATGAAAAGAAGTCAAAACTAGTGCCCTCACAAGAGATAATATTCCTGGGTGCCAGCTTAAATACAATGGCCCAGATGGCTTATCTCACACCAGTCAAGCAAGGACAACTGACTCATTATTGCCATTGATGGCAACAAAAACCCAACTCCCTGCAAGAAAAATTCTGCAGGCCTTGGGGTACATGGCATCTTGCATACTTCTAATTCCATATGCCAGACTGCATATGAGGAAACTACAATGGTACCTAAAGAGTGTCTGGTCTCAACACTGTCACAGTTTGGAAACAGTAATACCACTTATTCCTTGCCTTCAACAGGAGTTTCGATGGTGGGCTCAAGCCTGTCACCTCAACAAGGGACAGCCTTTCACTCAACCCACAGCCAGGCAAACACTGACAACAGATGCTTTGGATTACGCCTGGGGAGCACACATGGCAGGAAAATGTATTCAGGGCAAGTGGCCCGCAGAACATAGGCATCTTCACATCAATCAAAAAGAGATGCTAGCTGTACAAAATGCCCTTATAGCTTTCAAGGACCTTCTGCATCCAGGACAACTACTACTAAAGACAGACAACACCACAGTTATGCGGTACATAAACAAGCAAGGGGGCACTCATTCATATCCCCTCTGCAGACAAGCCATGACCTTGTGGAACACAGCTCTAACGTATCAAGTTCATCTGCAAGCACAATTCCTGCCAGGAGAGAAAAACCCACTGGCAGATGACTTAAGCAGGAACATCATGGATCCACACGAGTGGAAATTACATCCACAAATATTCAGAATGATAACACAAAAATGGTGGAGCCCGGACATAGATCTGTTTGCATCCCCAATGAATTGCCAGCTACAGAAATTCTGCACTATTCAGGACTTACAACCCACAAGCATGGAAAGTGGATGCCCTCTCATTCAGCTGGAAAAACCTGCAAGTATATGCTTTCCCACCACTCCCTCTCCTTTCAAAGGTACTCCTAAAAGCCAGACAAGAAAAGCCAAAGATGATCCTGATTGCCCCAGACTGGCCACACCAGCACTGGTACCCAATCTTAAAGAACTTAGCACAAGGTCCACCATGGATTTTGCCTCAAATCCCACATCTTCTGACTCAGCAAAACAACCAGATACTTCACAGCCAGCTCAAGACTTTAAACCTGGCTGCATGGCAGATTCCTTAGTCAAGCAAGCAATGCATCTCTCCAAAGCTGTTATGGATGTCATTCTGGAGGCCAGACGGCCTAGCACCAGGAAAGCCTATTCGGATAAATGGAAGAGATTCTATGCCTGGAACCAGGCTCACAGCCTTGACCCTCTTGTCCCAAATATTCCTCAGATACTACAATACTTAACTGAGATGCTGGACAAAGGCCTCTCCTTTTCATCCATTAAGATCCACACCTCTGCCATCTCTGCTCTTTACAACACAGACCCACCAATTTTTTCTAATCCTTTGCTAAAACAGTATCTCAGAGGGGCTAAAAACATAAGACCACCCCGTAGAGCACCAACTCCAACTTGGGACCTCAACTTTGTCTTGGAAAAATTAACTTTACCTCCTTTTGAGCCAGCTAACTCAGCAGACTTAAAATATGTCTCTTGGAAAACTGCTCTGCTCCTGGCAATAACCTCAGCACAAAGAGTTTCAGAATTACAGGCACTAATGGCAGTGGAACCTTTCATCATTTTCCACCAAGACAGGGTGTTTTAAGAACAAACCCTACTTTTATGCCAAAGGTGGTATCAAGTGTGGCTCTAAACCTAACTATTCACTTGCCAACTTTTTACCCAAATCCACAGAATAAAGGGGAGAGACTTCTGCATTCCTTGGACATACACAGGCAGTTATGCTTCTACTTGGGCAAAACTAAAGCTTTCAGGAAAACTGAGCAATTGTTTGTAGCATATGCTGCAGGAGCACAGGGAAAATCCATTTCAAAATGGATAGGGCACTGTATATATTTCTGCTATACACACCATGGGAAAGCAGTACCTAACAGCATTAGGTCTCATTCCACCAGGGCAACAGCCACTTCAACTGCCTACCTCAGAGGAATACCTACCAAGGACATTTTGGAAACAGCAACTTGGAGTTCTGTACATACCTTCACCAAGCATTACCATCTGCCTCTTTACTCTAAATCCAGAGCTGGCTTTGCCACGACAGTGCTGCAGAGCCTTATAGCCACCCCTAATGCCTTGTAGAACCAGCCACTTAACCTCAGCTTTGGGATTCTACCCAAGTGTAATGACTGCAGCAGTGTAACACGATGAACGTAGTACAGTTTTGTACCTACCATAAATGTAGATGTTCAAGAGTATACACTGCTGCAGTCTAAGTTACCCTCCCTCCTTCCCCTCTTCCTTGCTGGTACTTACCTAGGCCTTCTACCCTTTGCTACCTATGGGGAGTATTTGCTGGTAACTGAAAGTTTTTGATTGCCTTTCTTATGTATGCTTTATTAGCAACTTACATTGCCTACCTTTTTGGGGGCACCTGACATTTGGGGCAAGAAAAACTGAAGAAAATGGTGTCTGCTGCATCTTATATACCCCTGGTGCACCGATGTCAGGGAGGAGGTGACAGCAGCTGACGCCGGACCAAGACTTTGGAACTCTGGCCGACTGAGGGACCGCCTGACAGCAGGATAACCCAAGTGTAATGACTGCAGCAGTGTGAACACTCGAACATCTACATTTATGGTAGGTACAAAACTGTACTTTATCCCCTTTGGGAACATGTACCTGTGAATTATCACATAGGTGGCAGTACACTAAACACCGAAAGTGTGATAAGAGACTTAAGGGCACAGGTGGACAGTGGTCTCACCTTCGATAACCACATCACCACAACAGTCAGGAAATCCTTCTGTGTGGCACACCTCATGACTAAGGGCTTTTCATCCAGAAAAAAAGGAGGTCATTGTCCCACTGTACTCATCCCTCATTAGACCCATTATAGAATACAATGCCCCATTTGGTATGTACCTCTCAAGACATCTGCAACAACTGGAAAGGCTGCAGAAATACCTCACTAAAATAATCACGGGCCTAAAGCAGATGCCCTATGCTGACCGTCTAAAAAAAACTCCAGCTATACTCTGTCACATATCATCTACTCAGAGGCGATCTCTGCTTAACATACAAGGCCATGTCAAACCCAGAGCTGTTGGACATGATACACTTAAAGAAATCCCAATCCCTCGGAGCCACATGCTCCAGGGATCTAAACTTTGTCATCACAATGAACAAAACATGCTGGAGTGATAGGTTCCTGACCCAGAGACTCGCCAGACTCTGGAATAGACTGCCCATACATGTTGAGCAGAGCACCTCTTTGGCTCTCTTCAAAAGGAACCTTGATTGGATGGGAGACAGGAAATTCACCCCGGGGATCACGTCAGTCGCCCTGCTAGACAGGGGTCCAGGGAAGTAAATATTGTGAGAAGAAATAGCCAGGGAATTGTTATGGTTAGGCTTGTATAGGCCCTAGGGCCAATAGCCTAGTACCAACCTATGAACTTATGAAACCTGTGTGACTTTTAGAACAAGTAGCTAGGAGTATAATAATGTGCAATAACTAGTAACTTGGCAGTAGTGAATGGCCATTTTAATGTGCAACGTCATTCTTAATAACTTTTCTGAAAAGGTTTAGCATATTTTTAAAACTTGTATAAAATGTACTGTACAGTATATGAAGTCTTAATTAGCCTGAGAATTTCTGAAAAAGATGTTTATAGTACTTTGACTGCTTGTTGTACTTGTATTCCATTGAAACAAATCTCCTTAACATTTTCTGTCTAAAAAAACAGTCACAGCTTTCAACTGCCCCCAGTTTTGCCTCATGTTTTCCCTGCGACAGATTTGTCCTTATTTTTGCGCGTCCCTCATGCAGTTCTTGTTAATCTCATAGGTTTATTGATAACATAGTTTTGCAGATGACAGAAGTCAGTGCTTGGCTTAAAAAGGGGAAGGAATGATCAGATTTAGCTGATGCATTGTTTGCCTGAGTTGAGTGGCAGTTTAAATTTAGTACCTATCCATACTCCTGGGTAATGAGAATAAACACCCCAACCTGCCTGCCAGCTCCGTGCGTAGTGTTCTTATTTCTCTTCCCAAAACAAAAAGTTCTAGAAGGTTCTTTCACAGTTTGTGTTCTGTTAACATTGCACCTTATGTGATATTAGTGTAGCACTTGCCCCTTGGTAATCTCATTGTTCCTGTTGAATTTAGTAAGTTCTCTCATTTTCTTAACCCATAAAATTTAAAGTCAAGATGCTTTCAGTTAACCTGAAATCCTCCAGACATTTAAAAGTAGAGAAATGGAGGTTAACTGTTCTCTATAAATGAGGATTAACCATAAACACTGAATATGGTTGCACAGTTTGTACTGTACATGTGCTTCATTAAGCCATCCACTTACTACAGAATCTGGAGTCCTTCAGTCTGCAGCTAGGATCTACAGTTTAGGTTGGTATGCAGAACATTCTCAGTCTTATAGCTTCTCACATCCTCCCAAAATAATATGCCTTAACTAGGCTCTTCAGATTTCCTATACTGTTTGCATAGCTTAGATTTGTGGAAAAACGGCCACATATTCTCTAATCATTTTGGACTGACTTTGGTCTAAAATTCAGTCTTCCTGTCACCTTTCATTTATGCAGAACATATGCTTTGTTACCTTTTGGTGCATGTATTTGGTAGTTTGCATTTCTGATGGGTTGATTTTGTAGAAGCCAGTCTCCTCCCTTTGCCCTAGATGAATTGTTTTAGGCTGCAAGGGATTGTTTGTATATCTGTGGAGAACACTGGTTTAAAAAGTGTACAAATGTGGTTTCAAGACTGTTTCCCGAGAAAGTTATTTGCTTTGTGTAACTTTAAGGGGCCACCATAACAAACTAATAAAAATATTAGACAGGTATGATAACAGTTTATTAGTTCAAATGGTAGATGGCTCGCTTAGCATGCAAGAGATAGCAGGATGGGAACCTGCCTTTTCTGTGTTTTTGGTCTGGCAGTTAGATCAGAGGATCGAGGCTGATGTTAGTGAGCTACTTGCTGGACAGTTGATTCTCTCAACCTCCTTTTTGCTTTGTGGCACTGAGCAAGTCACATAGAAGGTGCTCAGTGGAAAATTGTACAGGGCTCCTCACTTGTGTACTATGTCCTGGGCTCCTCACTTGTGTAATATGTCCTGGGCTCCTCACTTGTATACTGTGTGCAGGGCCCCTCACTTGTGTATTGTGTGCAGGGCTCCTCACTTGTGTACTATGTCCTGGGCTCCTCACTTGTATATTGTGTGCAGGGCCCCTCACTTGTATATTGTGTGCAGGGCCCCTCACTTGTGTATTGTGTGCAGGGCCCCTCACTTGTGTACTATGTTCTGGGCTCCTCACCTGTGTACTGTGTGTAGGGCTCCTCACTTGTGTACTGTGTGCAGGGCCCCTCAGCTGTGTACTGTGTGCAAGGCTCCCTCACCTGTGTACTGTGTGCTGGGCTCCTCACTTTTGTACTGGACCACTTTCTTAGTAACTACGTGTGACCCTATGCGACTAGAGAAGGTTATCTTTCAACTGTGAAGGAATTACAGGGACCCAAGGATAAAGCGAGGAAAGGAGTACCCTACTCTAGAACCAGTTCACCATAGTTTGTCTCCCTTAATGCAGAGCTACTCAGGCTAGCCTTCTCCAGGCTTCCCTCTTCTAAATCTATCCATTTGCTGTCCTCCAACCAAAATGTAATGGATACAGACTACAAGATGATGGGAGGAGATGGTTGCAGGCCAGGTGAAGATGTACTTGATCCTGCTCCTCTCTCCACTTCTGTGGTAGACATTGACTCTAGTGTTTCTGTCAATACCTAACCTTTCTCATCAGTCTCTCTTGTACAAATTTTGAAATGGGATGAAGTAAAGGCCGGAGATTGAAACAAAGTTAAGAAAAGCTCCTAATTGGAAAACCCCAGGCCCAGAAGCAGCACCTAACTTCTGGCTAAAAGTATTAACATCTTTACATGAAGATTTACAATGAGTAAAATATTTATACACCTGCTCTTCAGACGTTAACCTGCTTAACAGGTAAAATGATTCTCCTTAAGGGATCCTGCAAGATATCCTAAGAACTATACACCAGTAACTTTCCTTCTGACAAATGTATAAGCTATACACTGGAATTGATGGAGACAGAATATCTTCATTCAGAAGAAAACTCCATGGTAATAGAACAAAAGAGGAATAGTCATATGGAACAAAGGATCATTTGTTAAAGTCATAATGGAGATTTGTAAAGGGGAAGAAACCAAATATGACATGGATGAATTACAAAAAAGCATTTGACAGCATCCCACATTCATGGAAAAAGGAGTGCTTACAAATGGATAAGATGCACTCTGCATTGATTGCATTACAGTGAGCATGAAACAGTGGCAAACCACTTTGCAGCTAAGCCATGGTAAAGGAAAAAATATCCCAGGAATAAAAATTCAGAGGGGAATATTCTAGGGTGACACTGGCACCACTGCTCTTTTGTCTTGCCCTTAACCATTAAGCTGTCTACTCAACAGATTGGGTCATGGTTACAATTTGGCTTCCAGAAAACAAATTGGTGCAACCAGTACTACTATATAGTACAGAAACCTGGGCAGTAAAGGCAGAGCATAGTAGAACGATTTAGGTGATGGAAATAAAGTACCTAAGACAGGTGGTGGGATGCACACTGTGAGATAGATGAAGAAATTGGACATAAGAGCAGAAGCCAATTGCAGAAAACATTAAAAGATTACAGTGGTTCAGGCACATGTGCAGAAAAGCAGAAGACAATCTGGTAAAGATTTGTGGCAGAAAACAGGAAACGAGGGCATCCTGCAAAGAGGTGGATGGATCGTGAGTGGGATCTGTGACAGTCAGGTATGAGTGTCAAAGACAGTGAGGCACTGAATTGAGAGATGGTGACAGTTAATATAACACCCCATGTAGAAGATGATGATGATAATAATGTGGCAAGACTGTTACATTAGCGATTGTGCAAACATAATAACAAAAGTAACTGAAGCACTGAAAACATGAGCCACATTGCATAATATAAAAGTGTTTCTATCACATGGGATTACTCATTACCAACCGTTTTAAAAAAAACAAAAATAGATGTGAGAACCAGGTATAGCCCATGAAAAGACAATAGTAACACTAATCATTAAAACTGCTACACCCAGTGATTGTTTCTCTGTACGTAAGACATTAGTCTTAAAATACCAGGATTTGCAGGCAGACAATGTGGAAGGGTACCCAGACAGCTACAATGGTAGTAAGAGCAATGGGTCTCATGAAGAATTTACAGTTGTATTTAAATATGTTACTAATGCACGTAACTCTGTATGAATTAAAGGAGTAGTCAGTTCTGGGCACACTGTGGGTGCTATGAAGAGCACTTTTGGTTAACATCAAAATCATACTTTGACTTTATAATAGGGTCCATTCCCATCATGGTATTAGAAACCCAAAAGACTTGGAGAAATTAAACCAAGCAGATTATGCAAGAAACTGGTAACATCCATTCTCAGTTGCTTATGGCAGTAACAGGGTGACCTGTTAGCACTGAGTCCAGGATTAGGTTGGGGTCACTCCCATTCATTACCACACATTTTGGCACTGATGTCCTAGACTGCTTTGATATAATGTCCACACTTCCATTGTTTGCCTTTAGCATGTAGTCCTCAAACCTCCTGTTAGGGTCAGGAGTGCCACGTCCTACTTCCAGGACAGGTGAGGTGCTAAGCATACTCTTAGGTTTATCACTCTGTGCCCTCAATCTCTTATTGTAGCTTTGTGTCTTGTCACGTTTATTGTAGTTGCTACTGGAGGAACAGTGTCACCATGATTGGTCAGTCATTATCAGTACAAATCAACAGCAGAAAGTATAACAAACAGATAAACAAAAAATAGCCGTTGAAGGCACAAACCCCAAATGATGCTCTGTTTAAGAACGTCTTTATTAAGCACTTTTCATCCAGATAGTGCTTGAACTTCATCAGATACATTCTAACTCAAAATCCACTCTGTACCTAGCTACCTGCCAAAGCTGCCCTGCAATTTACATTGGAAAAACCAATAGGAGGCTAAAGGACAGAATATGCGAACATGTGTATAGCATTAATCGGCAGAAACAGGAGAACACCTTAACTAGATACAATATAGAAAATGAAAACCACCAGTTTAAATTTAAATGTATTTATCAAGTGACAGCTGACATTGAGGGGGCCACACTCATTGAATCTAGAAAAGCTGTAATTATTATGGCAACTCCGGCTGGATGCATGCCATTACCCTGGAATAAATGAGATGTGTTCGATTTCAAGTGTTCTTAAACTTAAGTCTGGAAAGATAAATTTCATATTTTATATTTTATACTTGTATGTGTGAATTATTTGTGATGACATATAGAGTGTATTGTATATAGTAGGAACAAAGAAATTTGATAATTTCAAACTTTTGAGAAGAAATTTAGTACTTGAATGCATTATTATGTGAATCATTTTAACTTAAGGGGAAGTAAATTTGCACAGTGTGATCACATGACAGTCTATTTTAAAGAGTAGATTTTGAGTTGGAATGTAATTGATGAAGTTCAAGCACAATCTGGATGAAAAGCGCTTAATAAAGGTGTTCTTAAACAGAGCATCATTTGGGGTTTGTGCCTTCAACAGCTATTTTTTGATTATCAATACAAATAAAAGGTTGTCTAAATTGAGTGTAATTGATGCCCAGGAAATGTTTTAGAGAAGCAAAGCCAACCTCACCACCTTTCCCCTACAAGAGTCAGGCTCTCCCACTTCTCAGCTTCTGCAGCCCTTATTTCAGGAACTACCAGTCAGTATCCCATCTCCTCTGGAATGTCAAGCTGTACCTGTTATATAATTCTATGATCCCTCACCCCTGTGTGCATTAGAATGAAACTTGATAATTGTGCACATCGAACATTTATTTATTTATTTTACATTTGTTGACCGGGATTGTCCAACTGAGCTGAAGAGCCCTTTTTCAATGGAGGCCCGGGGGGGGAAGCTCCAACATTTTAAACAATTTTCATTATAAATTAGCATTAAACAGCAATGTTACATGATTATTACAAGGCATTAAGTAGCAATATAATGTTATACGGTGTCAGTAATCAGGAGTAGAGCAAAACTATTTCAAGATGTATAAAAAGAAATATGTCATTAAGATGAGTATAGATTTTGGGGTAAGTGGTTACAAAAACCCAGTTTTATCATGATGTAGTTGCATGAAGGCAAGACAATTACAACAGAATGTTTACCTGAGGCGGTTTGCTTAATAGATTTTAAAAGACAGTAGAAAGAGTAGTCAAAGAAGATTAGAGAGAGCTAGTGAGAAGAGTGAGTTAAGGGCAGAAAGTAGATTAAGGTATGAGAGGTAGGGGATGTTAAAGAGGGAGAGTGCAGTGGCAGGACCAGTGACTTTTAAAGTGCTCTTTGCTGGCTGTCTTAAATTGTTTAGGATGTGTAAGGGTCCTGATTTCGAGTGGAAGCCCATTCCAAGCAATAGTGGGGTGATAGCTGTACATGTTGCGTCCAACTTTAGACTTAGGTTTATAACATGCCATAAATAAGTAATGTAAAACTGGATTTCTTGTTAACTAGCAATGTGTATTTGATGAACTACTCAATCTCTAACCCGGACAATATTTTTGTCATTTAATTTTGGAGTATAGCCTTCATTAAAAAGAATACCATGAAATGCAAGCTAAATGGTCTACACTCTTAAGTAATATATTATTTTTCTAACAGATTATACAGTTGCAACCTGATTATGGCTGAAAAGAGCCCAAAAACTGGTTCACTTGGACAACAAAGGAAAAAATAAATCAGTGCATGTGCCACACAGCGCAGATGTGTGGTCCAGTCAGGAATATGCTTTGCTTTCCAGAATACTGGAAATGAGAAATTCACTTCACAGGAGCTGAGGTAGCATTCCCATTAGAGGCACATTTCTAGTTATTCTGACACTATGGCATTAATGTGCTGTCAGAAAAAGGAGGGAGGAATCTGTTATACCTGTGCACGAAGGAAGAGAGTTTGGGATCTGTCTTCTTTGTCCCACTGCTTGAGCGAAGTCTGCTGCTGAGGTGATAGGATAATTTGCTTTATAGCCATGCCTTGTGAGCAATCTGAGACCTTACAAGGCCAAGAAGGTTTTTCAGTAATGGGTTCATCCAGTTTCCAGGTTTGCGTCCCTACCACTGCACAGTGCTGCACATATTTTTTTCTTGATTGTGCCTGCCTGCCTTGGTCTACCTTTGGCCCAGTGACCTACTGTATACTTTTACCCCATTTCCTCTAAGGAAATGCTTTTCAAAAGGCAGATGTTTTTTGGGCCGCTTACTGTACTGGACAGATTTGGATCCCTGTGTTTCAGCACTTTCTAATAGCAGCCTCACTTTGACTTGCCTTTTCACAGCCACCTCTTGGCACACCCTTTGGAGAGCCCGTCTGGATTTCCATTATTTCTGACTCATGAAATGGTTGCTTGTTTGTACTAGTCCTCAGATCAAGAGGTTTTCTGACCAAGTGATGTCCATCTTGATGTCCTTCAGTGCAAAGGACTTGCTATAATGCAAGTTGAAAAGATTCTCTTTGGGATGCAGCTCAGTGTTGGAACCCTTTTCAGTCCTTATTGTCCCAGCAGTAACTTTCAGAGAGAGTCCAAGATTAATCATTCAGGTGGTTAGCTTCAGCTTCCATGTGGACCAGGACCGACAAGTCTTTAGCATCTTTAAGGCATTTTTTCAGGGTACCTTCTTGTGCCTTAGTTTAGGGAACTTCTACACTGTGATATTTTTGTTCAAGCAAACTAATATGGAGTTGAAGATCATGTCTAAAAAGGCCTGCTTTTGGAAGCAGTTATTAGCAAAGATGATGCTGAATTGCAACTTCTAGTTTTGAATCTGGTTTACCTTGCATTTAACAAGAGAGGTGTCATTGTATGCAAGCCCTTCATATGTGTTTGTGTGTTTGTGTTGTGTGTGTGTGTGTGTGTGTGTGTGTGTGTGTGTGTGTGTGTGTGTGTGTGTGTGTGTGTGTGTGTGTGTGTGTGTGTGTGTGTGTGTGTGTGTGTGTGTGTGTGTGTGTGTGTGTGTGTGTGTTTGTGTGTTTGTGTGTGTGTTTGTGTTGTGTGTGTGTGTTTGTGTGTGTGTGTTTGTGTTGTGTGTGTGTGTTGTGTTTGTGTGTTGTGTTTGTGTGTGTATTTGTGTGTGTGTTTGTGTGTGTGTAAATTACACAAACACGTTCTGATATTACTGCTTTTCTTACAGGTTCATTTGCTGCTGCTGTTGTTCCTGCTGTACTGCTAATGACCGGTAAGTGATGTTTCTGAAGTACTAGTTTGTTGCTTGAAGTCGTACATGTTGACACATCCTTACATTGTTGGCTTTAGAGGCCCCTTCATAGTACTGATCTGATCTTTGTGAGGATTTATTAATGATTTGGTTAATCATAGGCGGTGTGGCAACGTTACATGTGGAATGGGAACTTGTAAGAGTAATCTAGA
>NC_056726.1:1001583896-1001631008 GCF_019279795.1 Protopterus annectens
GGCCCCTTTTTAAAAACCTAAAACCCCTTTTTTTTTTTTTAAAAAAAAGTTGGGTTGTGGGGGTTTTTCCCACCTTTCTGGTTCCAGCCCAAAAAGGCAAATTTTGAATTAAAATAAATACATATAATGCACCTTTGCAAGGGGCCTGTATCCCTGGGGTCCCCTGTTCCCATGCCAAGGCGGTGAGGCCAAGTGATTTAAAACACCAAGTTTTATTGAATACACAAGTTAAACTCTTTCTTCCCCTAGTAGGGACTTCCTCAGAACAAATTAAAAACCATACCCAACCCATCTATATACTGGACAATTGCTTACATCACACCAATTATCTAATTAGTAGCACTTAACTATTAGATGTCCAAGAAATGTTATGAATAAAAAACTGTTAAAATGTTAGAACATAAAAACAATCAAGTTGCCGTAACTAATTATATTCCAAAAAATACCAAACGCGAAAATACAAACATTTTTAAAAACATCTCATTAACCCAGAATATGTTTCAGCTTGAGAACACAAGCAATGTTAATACTGTAGTTTATCCCTGGGTACTGTGTGCCATTAAGCCTCAGTTGCCACCTAAGTTTACAAATGTCTGAATGCAACCAATTGCTGAAGAACCATGAATTTAAAAACATTATTCCCATTTTCATGGATGTGTCTTGCTGGATTTTTTTTATTTTTTATGTCTAATAAATGTTCACTAATCCTCTCTCTAAAACACCTGCAGGCTTTACCTACATAGAAATAGGGCAGTCCAAACATTTGGTCAGATATATAACATTCTTGCTGTTGCAACTGAAGTGCCCGGCTACATAAATGTTCCTACCATTCATTTTAAATTCATCCCTTGTCTCTAGATTACTTTTACAAGCTCCCATTCCAGATGAAACACACATAACCAAATCATTAATAAATTTACACAGATCAGTACTAGAAGAGGCCTCAAACCAAAGTGGGTGTGTCAACTTTCACTTCAAAACAAACTAGTACTTTAGAAAAATCACGTTAGCAGTACAGGGAACAGCAAGCAAATAAACCTGAAAAAACATAATATCAGAACTTGTTTTGAATTTGTACCAAACCAAAAGACCACCACAGAAAAAGAGAAACACAGAGACCAAAAAACAAGATCAAAAACCCCCAGATCAAAACAAAAAGACCAAAAAAAAAACAGACCACACACACACACACAACAAGACCAAAAAAAAAAAAAAAAGACCACAAAAAAAAAAAAGACCAATAAAAACAAAAAAAAAAAAAAAAAAACCCGACTAGACAGACCAAAAAATATTTAAAACACACAAAAAAGACCACAAAGACAAAAAAAATAAAAAGAAAAATAATAACAAAGACCACACCAAAAACCAAAAAAATAAACAACACAGACCAAAAAAAAAGACCAAAAAACAACAACCAAAAAAAATAGACCACAACACAAAACCCAAAGACAAAAAATACAAGACCAAACCCCAGAAATATAAAACCAACACACACAGACAAAAATAAAGACAAAAAAAAAAGACCCAAAAGACCCTAAATTAAAAAAGAACAAATAAAAAAAATAAAAAAAAAATTAAAAAAATTTTAAAAAAAAAAGACCAAAATAAAACCCCCAAAAATACAAAAAAATAAAAAAAAAAAAAGACCAAAACAAGACAACAAACCACAGACCCAAAAATAATAAATAATAAAAAAAAAACACAGAAGTATAAAAAAAAAAAAACACAACCAAAATAAACAAAAAAAAAAAACAACATTAAAAAAAAAAGAAATCCCTAAAAAAAAAAAAATAAAAACCCCACAACAATAAAAAAAACCACAAAAAAAAACATAAAAAAAAAAAAAAAACACACAGACAAAAAACAAAAATTTGAAAACCAAAAAAAAAAGACCAAAAAAAACACAAGACCAAAAAACACACAGACCACAAAAACAAAAAAGACCAAAAAAAAAAAAAATAAAAAGACCCAACCCCAAAACACAAGACCACAAACACACAACAAACACAAAAAAAAAACATAACAAAAAGACCCCAAACAACAACAAAATAAAAGACCAAAACCAAACACAACCAACCAAAAAAGACCAAAAAATAACAAACACAAAACCCAAACCCCAGACCACACACACACAAAAAACACAAAAACCAAAAAACAATAAAATACAACAATAAACCCCAAACACACACAGACCAAAAAAATAAAACAAAAAAAACCAAAAACCCACCACAAAAAAATTACAACACACAACAAAAAAGGGACCAAAAAAAAAAAGAAAAAACACAACACAACAAAAATTTAAAAACAATAATAAAAGACCAAAATAAAAAAAAAATAAACAAATTAAAAAAACCAAAACTTTAAAAATAGCCCAATATAAACACATAAAAAAAGCCAAAAATGCCCAAAAACAAAAACCACAATAAACAAACCACACAAAAAAGGAAAAAGCCAAAAACCAAACAACAGAAACAAACAAACAACAAAAATTTAAAAAGCAAACAAAAAACCCACAAAACCAAACAAAATAATAAAAAATTTTAACCAAAAAAAAACAAAAAAAAATAAAACAACCAAAAAACCACAAAAACAAAAAAAAAACCCATAAAAAAAAAAACAAAGTACAGTTTTGTACCTACCATAAATGTAGATGTTAAGATCCACATTGCTGCAGTCCTTACTTATGGGTAGTCCCTGTCCTCGGTGGGCCCGAATACCAAAGTATTAGGCGGGCCCCGGTCAGGGGCCCCCAGATCTGACATCAGAGCCAGGGTAAAAAGGGCATGCCCGGGCGCCATATCCTCAGTCTTTTCTTGCCCCAGATGTCAGAAGGCCAAAAGAAAGGCCACAGCCAAAACAGAATACCCCCCAAAAAACATGCCCAACAACAACCATCACCAAAGCATAGCCCCAAAGTCTAACTACAAAGGGGGGAGGGAAAATTGGGACTGCAGCAATGGGGATCTTCCAACCTCTACATTTATGGTAGGTCCAAAACTGTACTTTCTTGACCTCACATTGCTGCAGTCCTTAATTAGAATCCCAAAGAAAGGGAAAGGGAGGATGGAAAAATCAAAAACATTAGGGGCCGCTAAAATGCCCTGTAAAATTGCAGTGGCAAATCCAGCCCTAGACTTAGAATAAAGAGGAAGGGGGTAATGTTTAAAAAAGGGTATGCACTGAACTCCAAGTAGCTGCCTCCAAAATTCTTTGTAGCTCCCCCCTTAAAAAGGGTAAAAGGGGCAGTAGCCCTAGTGGAATGGGGCCCCAATTCCAGCGGAATCTCCACCATGATGGGAATAACAGAAAGAAATACAAAACCCAATCCATTTAGAAATAGTTTGTTTTGAAACAGGTTTAGGAACCCAAAGCAAAAGAAACAAACAATGCTGAGACTGTCTGAACCCTTTTGGTTCTGCTCAAATAATGAACTGCCTGTGAATATCCAAAGTATGCTTAATTTTCCCCCCTTTATTTTGGGGTTTGCAAAAAAAGTAGGCAAATGAATATTTTGGGTTTAAAAGGCCACACTAGAAACCCCCTTTAGGCATAAAGGAAGGATTAGTAGAAAGATACCCTATCCTTATAAAAAATCAGGAAAGGCTCCACTGCCATAAGGGCCTGTAATTCAGAAACCCTTCTTGCAGAGGTAATGGCCAAAAAAAAGCAGTTTCCATAAAATACTTTAACTGGCAGTAGCTGCAGGCTCAAAAGGTTGTAGAGTAATTTTTTCCAACACAAAATTGAGATCCCAAGCAGGAGTAGGAGCCCCGGGGGTCTTATATTCTTTCCCCCTCTAAGAAATTGTTTAAAACCCAAGGATGAGAGAATAAAGGAGGGTCAAAATAAAGTGAGCAGGGGCCAGCAGGGAACTTTAGAGGAAAAGAAAAACCCCTTGTCCAATAACTCAGTAAGATATTGAAGAGCAACACTTAAATCAGGTTTGGAAACATCAAAGTCCTTTTTTTGCTCCAAAAAAAAAAAATCTCCTCCATTTATCAGCGTAAATTTTCCCTTTGGTACTAGGCCTCCAAAATAACATTCAAAACTTGTTGGGGAACCCGAGACCCTCCAGGTCTAAAACAGAATATGCCAGGCTGTTAGATGCAGAGACTGAATCTTGACATTGAGGAAGTGACTGTCCCCCTTGGACAAAAGGTGCGGAATCAAAGGCAGAGGCCATGGAGGTTACAACTCCTCAGTAGTGGGTACCAGTGTTTTTGAGGCCAACCCGGTGCTATCAAAATCATGGTTGGCTTGTCTTGTCTGGCCTTCAAGAGTACCTTGGGAAAAAGAGGCAGAGGTGGAAAGGCATATACATGAGATTGTTCCAACTGAATGATAGAGCTCCACCTTCCAAGCTGTGTGATGAAACATTTTGTGCAAAACTTTGGCAACTGGTAATTTAGTGGAAAGCAACAGATCTATGTCTGGAGCCCCCATAACACTGTCAACTGTTGAAATACATGAGGATCCAATTTCCACTCGTGAGGATCCACTATTTGTCTGCTCAAACATCTGCTAAGGAGTTCTGTGCTCCTGGTAGAAACCTTGCCTGAAGATTGAGGTGTAGATTGAGAGCAGTTTCCCACAAAATCACCCTTGCCTGCAAAGAGGGTAAGAAGGGGCCCCTTTGCTTGTTGATGTACCACATGACAGTAGTGTTGTCTGTTTGAATCAACACCTGCCCTGGGTGAAGTAAACCCTTTGAAAGCCATCAATGCAAACTGGACTGCTAACTTTTCCCCTTTCAAGTTGATATGCAAATTTTGGGAAGTTTGACAGGCCACGGTTTTTGCACCCATTTTCCATTGAGGTGTGCCCCCAAGCCTTGTCCGAGGCATCTGTCGTTAGAATCTGACTCCTTGGCCGGGTCACAGAGAGTCCCTTGTTTAGGTGACATTCCTGAGCCCACCACAAAATTCCTTTGAATTTTTCTGAATGACAGTGTCTGATTTTGGCAGTCCCATACTTTTTTGAGATACCAATTTCCTTAGTTCCATACTTTTGAGATACCATTGAAGTTTTTTGCAATTTGGCATTGGGAAGCACCAGAATACAAGATGCCACGCACCCCAAGGCTTGCAGCCCTGTCCTTGCAGTCAGCCTGGCCCAGAGACATTTGATGGAAAGAGAAAGGCTTCTTTGTTTGTGCGGGGTGAAAAGAGCCATCTGGGAAGCTGTATTCAGTCTCACACCCAGAAAGCACATGTCCTGAGAGGGTACTAGACTGGACTTTTTTTTGTTCACAGAATCCCCTAGGCATCTTAACACTGCCATCACATACTGTAGATGATGAAGAAGTTCGCCCTTTTCTTGTGCAATAATCAGGCAATCGTCCAAATAAGGATAAATCTGTATTCCTCTTAGTCTAAAAAAGGCTATCACTGGAACCAGAAGCTTTGTGAACACTCGGGGCGCAGTAGGTAAGCCAAAGGGCAATGCAGAGAAGTGATAATGTAAATTTCCAGAAAAAGCAGGTACCTCCTGCAACTGGGCCTGATAGGAACATGAAGGTAAGCCTCTTTGAGATCCAGAGTAACCATCCAGTGATTTTTTTCCCAACAGAGGTAAAAGTTGTTGTAAAGTCAGCATCTTGAACTTTGGAATGTCCAGGTAAGTGTTGAGGATAGATAAATCCAAAATTGGTCCCCCGTGTTCCCTTTCTTTGGAACTAGAAACAGGGAAATAAAATCCTAGGCCCACTTCTGACAGAGGAACTGGCTGTATAGCCCCCTATTTGAAGAAGTAAAGAAATTTTTTGGAGCCTCTACCCTTTTCCCGAGGGGGGGCGCCTGGCATGCCTTTGAAAGGAGGAAATGGTATGGAAATAGAACTTGTAACCTCGGTTTATAATGTCCAATACCCATTTGTCCTGGGTGACTAAATGCCAATTTTGCTTAAAAAGAGCCAATTTTCCCTCCCAAAGGAGCTGCCAGGCAAGAAGAATCTGGCAGCTGAAAATGCAGGTCATTGGGCCTGTTTACGAAAGGACTGGCCCCTGCCCTCACCAGCAGATTGAGCAGGGAACTCCATTGTCCCCCAAAGTACTCTGAGCTCTGCCCACCACCCCTAGATCTACCCCTAGACTGAGAATCAGAAGGGGTCCACCCCTTGGGCCCAATTTCTACTAAACTTTGGAGGTTGAAACCTGCAAAAATCTTTAACAGTCTGCATAGACTTAGCCTTGTTTTCCCATTTTCTTTAAGACTGACTCCACAGGAGGACCAAACAAAACTTCAGACTGAAAAGGGGGCATCCAGAATTCTAGACTTAACATGCTCAGACAAATTCTGACCCTTTGCCAGGCGTGCCCCAAAAACTGAACCAGTGGCAGCCACCCTAGAAGAAGCCTGTAAAGCATAAAAACCCAAATTGCAAAGAGTGCTTCCCCACCTGTTCAGAAACATGCAAAATCCTGCAACCCCTTATGCCCTCTGCCAAAGCATCCACTTTAGACCAGCTGAGAAAGGAGGAAATTCTGATCCCAAAATTTTTATAAAGTTGACCAAAGTCCACAGGTTCCACAGAGCCTTTTTTTTAAGAGGCCGGGAAAACCCAATAGGGAAATTTGGGAAACCCCCAAACACGGGGAGAACATGAAAACCCAAAAGAAGGCCCCCCAGGAGAATCAAGGAGAACCTCTTGCTGTGGGTGACAAAACCCCCAATGAAACTGGCAGTTCAAAGCCCCATTGCTAAAGTAGAAGGGTATACCCCTTCTTACCCCATCTATAAAGCTCTAGTTTTTATCCAGGGGAAACCCGGTTTTTAAACAACAGAAAAACCCCCTTAACCCCCTGACTAATAGTTTCTGGGCCCCCCAGGACTCTTATACAGATATTTATGAGCCTCAGGCACCCTGTAATACCTGTCCGGTTTAACGGGGGCAGGAGGCCAGAATCGGGTTTAAAGGGGAACCCCAAAAACATGGAAACAAAACCCAAAACCAGGTATAGCTAAGGGTCTATGCTGTGGTAAAACAAGAACTCCTAAGTCTCTTCCGTGAATCAGAGTAATCCTGCCCCTCCCACTGAAAATGCCCCCTCATGGAATGCAGAGTTTCTGAAAATAAAAAATCCTCTGGAGGAGAAGCAGAAATTGGGAAACCCAAAAAAACCGAAAAAAATTTAATTTTAAAAAGGCCCCCCCCCTTTTTTTAACCCCCTCCTTTTTAAAAAAAAAACCCCCCCCTTTTTTTTAAAAAAAACCCCAAAGGGCCCCCCCAACCAAAACCCGGAAAAAAAAAAGGGGGGGGGAAAAACCGCCCAAAGGAAAAACCCCAAACCCCCCCGGGGGGGTTTTTTCCCCCCCCCCCCTTCCCTTTTCCCCCCTTTCTTTTCCCCCGGGTTTTTTCCCCCAACCCCTTTTTTTAAAAACCCCCCCCCCCCATTTTTTTCCCCTTTTGGGGGGCCCCCCCCCCTTTTTTTTTTTTTTTCTTCCCAAATTTTTTCCAACCCCCCTTTATTGGCCCCCCCCCCAAAAAAAAACCCCCCCGGGCCCCAAAAAAAAAGGGGGGTTTTTTTTTTTTTCCCGGGGGTTTTTTTTTTTGGGGGCCCCCCTTTTGGGGGGGAAAAAAAATTTTTTTTTTCCCCAAAAAAAAAGGGTTTTTAAAAACCAAATTTCAAGCCTTTTTAAAAAAAAAAAAAAGGGGGGAAAAACCCCCCCTGTGGTTTGGGGAGGGCCCCCAAAAACCCCCCCCAAAACCAAAAACCCCCCAAACACCAAACAAAAAAAAACCAAAAACCCCCCCCCAAAAAAAAAAAAAAAACAAACAAACACCCCCAAAAAAACCCCCAAAAAAAAAAAAAAACACAAAAAAAACCCAAAAAAAAAAAAAAAACCCCAAAAAAACCCAAAAAAAAAAATTTTTAAAAAAAAAAAATTAAACACAAAACCCCCCAAAAAAAAAAGAAACCCCCCAAAAAAAAACAAAAAAAAAAAAAAAAAAAAAAAACCAAAAAAAAAAAACAAAAAAAAACCCCCAAAAAAACACAAAAAAAACCCCCCCCCCCCTACAAAAAAAAACAACCCCCCCCCAAAAAAAAAAAAAAAAAAAAAACCCCCAACCCCAAAAAAAAAAAAAAACCCCCCAAAAAAAAAAAAGGCCCCCAAAAAAAAAAAACCCCTTTTTTTTTTTTTCCCAAAACCCCAAAAACCCAAAAAATTTTTTAAAAAAACCCCCCCAAAAAAAAAAAACCCCCCCCTTTCCCCCCCCAAAAAAAAAACCCAAAAAAAAAACCCCCCCCAAACCCCCCAAAAAACCCCCCCCCTTTCCCCACACAAAATTTAAAAAAAACCCCCAAAACACCCAAAAAAACCCCCCACCCAAAAAAAACCCCCCACCCCCCCAAAAAAAAACCCCCCCTTTTACCTTTTTAAAAAAAAGGCCCCCCCCCCCCCAAACAAAAACAAAAAAAAAAACCCCCCCCTAAAAACCCCTTTTCCCCCCCCCCAAAACCAAAAAACTCCCCCCAAAAAAAAAAAAAAAACCCCAAAAAAACTCCCCCCCCAAAATTAAAACCCCCAAAAAAAAAAAACCCCCCAACCCCCAAAAAAAAAACCCCCCCCAAAACCCCCCCAACCCTTTTAAAAAAACACAAAACCCCCTTTTAAAAAAACCCCCCGCCCCAAAAACCCCCAAAAAAAACCCCCCCCCAAACCCCCCAAACCAAAACCCCCCGGCCCAAACCCCAAAAAATTTTTTTTTAACCAAACCCCCTTTTTCCCCCAAAACCCAAAAAAACCCAAACCCCAAAACCCCCCCTTTTTTTAAAAAAAAAAAAAACCCCCCCCCCAAAAACCAAAAAAAAAAAAACCCCCCCAAAAAAAAAAAAACCCCCCCAAAACAAAAAACAACCCACACACACAAAAAACCAAACAACACAACAAAAACCCCCCCAAAAAAAAAAAAAAAACACACAAAAAAACCCCCCCACAAACCCCCCAAAAAAACAACCCCACACAAAAAAAAAAAACCCCCCCCCCCCCAAAACCCCACACACACAAAAAAACCCCCCCACACAACACAGACCCCCAAAAAAAACAACCCCACACACAAAAAAACACACAACCCCCCCACACAAACCCCCACAGACCCAAAAAAACCCCCCAACCCCCCCCAAAAAAAAAAAAAATAAAAACAGACCCCCCCCCCCCCCCCCCACACACCCCACACACACACACAAAAAAAAAAAAAAAAAAAAAAACCAAAACAAAAAAAACCCCCCCCCCAAAAAACCAAAACCCCCCCCAACCCAAAAAACACACACAAAAAACCCCCCCACACAACCCCCAAAAAAAAAAAAAAACCCCACACACACACAACCCAAAAAAAACACAAACCCCCCCCCCACAACCCCCAAAAAAAAACCCCCACAAAAAAAACCCCCCCCCAAAACAACACAAAAAAAAAACCCCCCCCCAAAAAAAAAAACCCCCCAACCCCCCACCCAAAAAAACCCCCCCCCCAAACCACACACAAACCAAAAAAAAAACCCCCCCCCCCACACAAAAAAACCACCCCCCAAAAACCCCCCCCCCCACACCCCCCCCAAAAAAAAAAAAAAAAAAAAAAAAAAAAAAAAAAAAAAACCCCCCCCCCCCCCCCCCCCCCCCCCACACACAAAAAACCCCCCCCCCACACACAACCACCAAAAAAACAAAACCCCACACACACACAAAAACCCCCCCAAACAAAAAAACCCCCCCCCCCCAAAAAAAAACAACCCGAAACCCCCAAAAAAACCCCCCCCCGGGGGGAAAAAAACCCCCCCCCCCCCAAAGGCCCCAAAAAAAAAACAAACCCCCAAAAAAAAACTCCCAAAAAAAAAAAAAAAAAAATTTTTCCCAAAAAAACCCCCCCAAAATTTTTCCCCAAAAAAAAAAAAAGGGGGGGGCCCCCCCCACCCAAAAAAACCCCCCCACAACCTTTCCCAAACGGCCCCAAAAAAACCCCCAAAAAAAACCCAATCCCAAAAAAACCCCGAAAACCCCCCAAAAATTTTTAAAACCCCCAAAATTTGGGGGCCCCCGCCCCCCCCAAACCCAGGCCCCCCCCCTTCCCCAAAAACCAAAAAAGAACCCCCCAAAAAACCCCCTTTTTTTTAAAAAAAAAAAAAAACCCCCCCCAAAAAAAAAAACCCCCCCAAAACCCCCCCCCCAAAAAAACCAAAAAAACAAAACCCCCAACCCCCAAAAAAAACATACGGCCCCCACACCCCCCCCCCCCAACCAAAAAACCCCCCCCCAAAAAAACCCCCAAAATAAAAAAAACCCCAACCCCCCCCCCCCCAAAAAAAAAAAAACCCCCAAAAAAAAGACCCCAAAAAAAAAAAACCCAAAAACCCCCCGGGGAAAAAACCCCCCCAAACCCCAAAACCCAAAAAAAAACCTTAAAAAGGGAAAAACCCCCCCTAAAACCCCCCAACCCCAAAAGGCCCCCCCCCCAAAAAAAAAAAAAAAAAAACCCCAAAAAAAAAAAACCCAAAAAAGGCCCACCAAAAAAAAACCCCCCCAAAAAAAAAAAACCCCCCAAAAAAAAAAACCAAATAACCCCAAGGAAAAAAAAACCCCCAAAAAAAAAAAAGCCAAAAAAAAAAAAAACACCAAACCCCCAACCTTTACAACAAAAAAAACCCCCCCCCCCCCAGGCCCCAAAAAATTCCCCCCAAACCCCAAAAAAACCCCCAAAAACCCCCCCCCCCAAAACCCCCAAAAACCCCCCCAAACCAAAAAAAACCCCCCAAAAAAAAACCCCCCCCCCCCAAAAAAAAACCAAAACCCAAAAAAAACCCCCAACCCCCCCAAAAAAAAAACCCCCCCCAAAAACCCAAACAAACCCCCCCCAAAAAACCCCCCCCCCCCCCCCAAAAAACCCCCCAAAAAAAAACCCCCCAAAAACAAAAAAAAAAAGGCAAAACAAATAAACCAAAAAAAAAAACCCCCCCCTTTTTGGGGGGCCCCCCCTTTTAAAAAAAAAAAAACCCCCCCCAAAAAAAAATTAAAAAACCCCCCCAAAAAAAAAAACCCACCAAAAAAAAAGCCCCCCAAAAAAAAAACCCCCACCCAAAAAAAAAAAGGAAAAAAACCCCCCAAAAAAAAAAACCCCCCAAACCCCAAAAAAAAAATTTCCCCCAAACCCCCCCCCCCCCCCAAAAACAACACCCAAAAAAAAAAATCCAAAAAAAACCCCCCAAACCCCCCCAACCCCAAAAAAACCCCCAAAACCCCCAAAAAAAAACCCAAAAAAACCCCAAAAAAACCCCAAAAAAGCAAAAACCCCCCCAAAAAAACCCCCCCAAAAACACCCAAAAAAAAAAAAAATAAAAAAAACCCCAAAAAAAAAACCCCCCTTTTAAAAAAAAAAAAAAAAAAGAAATTTAAAAAAACCCCTTTCCAAAACCCCCCCCCCCAAAAAAACAAGCCCCTTTAAAACCCCAAAACCCCCAACCCAAAAACCCCAAAAAAAGGGGGCCCCAAAAAACCCAAAACCCCCCAAAAAACCCCCAACCCCCAAAAACCCCCAAAAAAAAAAAAACCCCCCCCCCCCCCCAAAAAAACAAAAAAAAAACCCCAAAAAAAACCCCCCCCCAAAAAACCCAAAAAAACCCCCCCAAAAAAAAAATTGGGGGGACCAACCCAACCCCCCCCCCACCGGAAAAAAAAAAAAAACAAACCCCAAAAACCCCCCCCCAAAAAAAAAGGGGGGAAAAAAAAAAGGGGCCCCCCCCCAAAAAAAAAAAAAACCAAAAAAACACACACACAGACCACACACACACACAGACCACACACACACAGACCACACACACACACACACAACACGCAGACCACACACACACACAGACCACAACACACAGACCACACACAACAGATCCAATGCCTGTCAGCTTGGGATGATATGCTCGACAAGCCACGATGCTTTGCTAGGGATGGCTTGCACCTGTCACCCCTGGGCTTTCGGATATTGGCAAAGGCTCTTGCTACCCCCATAGTGCCTTTTTTAGGCAAGGCTCAAAAGACAAACCCACCTCCATAGGTATCACAAGGAATAAGAAACTAAGAGTAATGCTGCTCAATGCCAGAAGTCTAAACCTCAAGATGCACGCACTCGAAACTCTCCTTAGCATGGAGAACATCGATATCTGTGCAGTAACAGAAACCTGGTTCAGGGCTCCCGAGAGCACCCCAGCACTACCAGGTTATACCTCATACCATGCTTTTCGGCCCCAAAACTTGGACCGAACCACAAAAGGAGGGGTGGTATCGATATTCATCAAAGATACCCACACCTCCAGGTTGGTGGCAAAGCACGAAGCATCAGAGACTATCCATGTGCAACTAACAGTGGGTAAAACTGCCTTCCAGTTTATAGCCTGCTACAGACCACCCTCCCAAACCCAGGAACCCCACTCGGCCTTCCTGAGAACACTGGAAAATATGAAGGTCTCTCCAAACACCATTATATTGGGCGACTTCAGCTACCCAAACATAGACTGGGAGCATTACTCTAGCTCCAACACCCTAGCCCAAAGGTTCCTAGAATTTATAAACTCAAATGCTATGGAACAACTTGTTACCACTCCCACAAGAGCGAAAACATACTGGACCTGATCATCACCAACATGCGGACTCTATGCTCCAGACCAGAAGTGTATCCTCACTGGTAAGATCAGACCATAAACTAATCTCACTGGATACTCACATCCCGACCCCACCCCTGCCCAGAAAACCACAGTGAAAAACTTCTCTAAAGCAAATTTTACACTCCTCAAAACTGAGGTGGAATCCTTCAAAGCCCCGGCCTGTGGAAAATACAGCCCAGACCGCAGAATCCTTTATAAACGCATTCTATGAACACCTTCAGGAATGCATGGATCATGCGATCCCAAAATAAACCAAGACCCAATCCTCCAAAGGCAGATGTCTGGTGGACCCCAGCCATAAACAAACTATACAATAGAAGGAGGAAGCTACTAAATGATAGAGCAAAATCCCAAAAAGGGAAGGCATCACTGATCAGTATTGGCAAAAAACTACGGGCACACAAAATTGTCTAAGGCCAGCTTCGAGAGAAAAATTGCACAGGACACTAAGGATAATCACAAGGCTTTCTTTAGTTATGTTAGGAACCTGGGTGGTAATTCCCAGATATGCTCAGAATTAGTCCAAAATGACAAAAAAAAAATACACCGAACCCACAGACATTGCCAACATCCTAGCTGACAGGTTCAGCGCAAACTTCTCCCCCCCCTCCCCACCAAAAGGGCAAAGATCTATGCCAGCAGAGTGCTGCCCCCCTGACATCTCAGATGCTCAGGTAAGAGCCGCCCTCTCCAAAGCAAAAAAACACAGCATCAATGGGACCAGATGGTGTCCCAGGCTGCGTCCTACATGAACTCAAAGAGCTAAACCCAAACATAAAACTACTGTTCAATCTCAGCCTTACTACAGGATATGTGCCCAAAGAGTGGCGTACAGCAACAGTGGTCCCTCTCCATAAAGGTGGTGCCTCAACGGATCCTGGAAACTATTGCCCCATAAGCCTGACTAGCTTGGTCTGCAAAGCTATGGAAAGGATCATCATGGACCTCATAAATAAAGATATTGGGGACCTACAAACACTGGATCCTACCCAGTTCGGCTTTGTCAAGGGCAGATCCTGCCTCTTAAACCTGGTTGATTTCTTTGAAACAGTCACCAAGGCCATTGACGAGGGGAAGGTGGTCCACACAGCCTACCTGGACCTCGCAAAAGCCTTCGATACAATACCCCACTCGGATTTATAGATAAGCTCACCAGCTTAAATATAAACCCCTATGTCACTAGATGGATTGCAAACTGGCTCAAGGACAGAACCCACATGGTTAGAATTGCTGGAGCCATGTCAGACTCCAAACCAGTTACAAGTGGTGTCCCACAAGGCTCAGTCCTGGGACCTCTCTTGTTCGGTATATATTTCTCGGAGGTACAGGCCAACACGGAAGGACTGTGGCTGACCAAGTTCGCAGATGACTGCAAACCGGGTGCCATAATCAACTCTCCAGCCGACACAAGCATCCTCCAAAAGGGCCTCATAGAAACAGACAACTGGTGCCAGTGCCATGGCCTCAAGCTAAATGCCAAAAAGTGTATAGTCATCCCCTTTGGCAAAAACAAAGTGCCCACAAATTACCACATAGGTGGAAATCCATTAAGTACAGAAGTAATTAGGGACCTGGGGACCCAAGTTGATAGCAATCTCTCATTTGACAACCACGTGGCCAAAGTGGTTAGAAAAACATTTTATATAGCCCACCTAATCATGAAGGGATTCACATCTAGATCAGGGAGGTCATCGTGCCTCTTTACTCATCCGTCATCAGGCCCATAATTGAGTACAATGCCCCTTTGGGATGTACCTTACCAGACACCTGCAGCAACTGGAAAGACCCCAAAAGTACCTCACCAAGAGGATCAAAGGGCTCAAACAGATGCCATATGCTGCCCGGTTAAAGAAACTCCAGCTCTACTCAGTGGCATACCGCCTGTTCAGAGGCGATCTGTGCCTGACGTATAAAGCCATGTCCAACCCGGAATTAATGGACATGCTGCACCTCAGAAAATCCAAATCCCATCGAGCTACGCGCTCGAGAGGCTTGAACCTCAGCACTGAAATAAATAGGACATGCTGGAGGGACCGATTCATAACCAAGAGGCTCCCTTCACTCTGGAATAAAATCCCAGTCCAGGTTAGGCAGAGTCCCTCATTGACTCTCTTCAAGAGGAATCTTGATGAGTGGATGGGAGATCGTAGGTTTACCCCGGGTATCACTTCTGTGTCACTGTTAGATAGAGGCACAGTATACTAACCTCGAAAAAGGGCATAGCAAAATAAATTTAAAATGGGTGGCGAAAGCCAAACACATTCTGGCTAGGCTTATAAATGCCCTAGGGCAGATAGTCTAGTATGAACCTATGAACCTATGAACACACACAGACCACACACAACACACACAGACCACACACACAGACCACACAACGACCACACACACAGACCACACACACAGACCACACAACACACACACAACGACCACACACACAGACCACACAACACACACACACAGACCACACACACACACACAGACCACACACACAGACCACACAACACACACACACAGACCACACAACACACACACACAGACCACACAACACACACACAGACCACACAACACACACACAGACCACACACACAGACCACACACACAGACCACACACACAACACACAGACCACACACAACACACAACACACAGACCACACACACAACACACAGACCACACACACAACACACAGACCACACACACAGACCACAGACCACAGACCACACACACACACAACACACACACAGAGCTTGCATACAATGACACCTCTCTTGTTAAATGCAAGGTAAACCATAGATCTTTGTTTATAATAGGTTCATAGATTAGTACTAGGCTAGCTACCCTTGTGGGTCATTTCAAGCCTAGCCAATTATCCCATGTGAGAATCAAACCCTACACCTTGTCTGTAAGGTAAACACCTTAACAATTATGCCATCCTCCCACCCAATAAGTTCCATAATACATTCCATGGCCTTGCAGATCAGACACATCAGACTGATGGGGTGGTAGTTCCAGGGATCAATGGTGGATCCCCCTTGTGCAGTGGGATAACTGTAGCTCTGCGCCACTCAGTGGGCACGAAGCCTGAAGTGAGGCTATAATTAAACATGACACTTAGGTGAGGTGCCAGTTCCTTTTGTAGTTCATGTAGTACACAGTCTGGGATGTCATCTGGTCCCATGGATGCTGTATTCTTAGCTTTGAAGAGTGCATTTTTTTACCTGTGTGGCCGTTACCAGAATTTGGCAATCTTCCGGTATTGAGATGGGCCCTTTAGGGGGTGTGAGGGGTGAAGTTTGCACTGAATCGATCTGCAGGATATTGGCAATATCCTTGGGATCAGTATACTTGATGTCATTCTGTTGTAGCTCAGAGCAGACCTGAGCATTGCCATTTAGATTCTTGACAGCTATAAAATGCCTTGTGGTTGTCTTTGGAATCTTTGGCAATTTTATTTTCTTAACTATCTTTGGAGGATTTTATGAGGGATCTCAGCTTCTTACTGAGGCTGGTAAGGGAGTTGTTTGCATCCTGGGATTTTCTTCTTTTTATTTTGGACTTTGTCTATATTATTGGCATTATCTGAACCAAGTTAAAGCCTAAATCTCATTAAAGTTCCATTTTCTATTTCTTTTTCTTAGCAGAAGTACAGTTCTGTACACTTGCCAAAAATGTAGATGTCAGAGTGTATTCACTGTTGCAGTCCTGACTTGTGTGAATTCCTGCTGTGAAAGGCCTTGGCTGGCCCAACTACCATAATTTCCCTCCTCCTAGCAGATGTCCTATCTGACAGTGCACCTGATAGGAAGCCAGCCAACACCATGTCAGTCCTTTCTTGCCCCTTAGAAGGTAGGAACCACCAGGATGAACAGTAAGGGTGCAAGACCGAAGATAATCCAAGCAAGAAGAGAAACACCACAGATGGACCACTGTTTTGGAAGATAAAGGGGGAAGGAGGACGGGAAGACTGCAACAGTGAACACACCCCAACATCTACCTTTATGATAAGTATGCACACCTGTACTATACTCTTGTTTCACTGTTGCAGTCCTGACTTTGGGATAATTCCCAAAGCTGAGATGAGTGTAGAAGGATTAGATTATGCAGAAGAGGACACCCTGCAGGATGGCAGTGGTGAATCCTGCAATAGACCTGCAAAAGGTTGATAAGTTAGTGTTTGGTAAAGGTATGCACAGATGACCAGGTAGCAGCTTCCATAATGTCCTTTCGAGGGACTCCTTTCAGGAAGGCAGAAGAGGTAGCAGTGCCCCTAGTAGAGAGAGTCCTTACAGTTTCAGGAGGCTTCTTGCCATGATGGCTATAACAGGACATACAGTGGGATATCCACTTGGAGACAGGCTGTTTGGAACCAGTTTCCCTTCACAGCCGGTGGCAAAGAACAGAAAGTTGATCTGTTTTCCTGAAGGATTTAGCCTTGCCAAGACAGCAGCAGACCTGTCTATGCACATCCAAGGAATGAAGGATTCTCTCCCTGGTTCGGAGGACTGGGGAAGAATGCTGCAAGGTTTATGGCTAGATTTAAGGACGTCAGTGACCACCTTGGGCATAAAAGATGGGTTTAGTCCTGAGGGATACTCTATCTGGATGTAAAATGAGAAATTGTTCCACTGCCATGGCAACCTGCAGTTCACAGACTCCTAGCTGAGGTGATAGCCAGCAAAAGGGTAGCCTTCCAAGTTAAAAACTGTAGATCAGTATAAACTTCTGATTCAAAGGGACAGGTCATTTTTTTCCAGCATGAAGTTAAGGTCCCATGGAGATGTGGGTAGTTTCCTGGGCAGGATGATGTGGATCATGCCCGTAATTGCTTCAGCAGGGTGTGTGAAAAAACAGGAGGAAGAGTAGGGATGTGGGCTGAAATGGCAGACGCATTAACTTTTGATAGAAGGAAAGGTTAGGTTCATATCAACCAGAGTAGCCAGGTAATCTAAGATGGCAGAAATCTTTTTTTTTTTTTTACTAAATATTTTATTATTTCAAATAAGATGTCTTAAGAAACATTACATGAAATAAAGATAACATTTACAATTCTAAAACATTACTAACTTCAAACCATTATATAACTATTTACATTGGTGTCTATGCAAATAACATTGAAATTCTATATTATATAAAGTTAGAAACATAAGATGATACATCTTCTTCGATCTTTGAGTATTTCCAGTACTTTCATCCAAGAGTAATAGTAAGTAGATCTTTTAGTTCTGTTCTTCACTGTTAATATTTCCATGTGAGCAACTGTTGTTAAATTCTCAAATTCCTTGAACGTAGGAGAAGCCTCACTTTTCCAGTGTATAGTTATGACTTTATGTGAAATTGCCAATAGTGACCATAGGATTTTAGTGACTTTTTTGGTACAGTTTGGAATAGGAGAGTTGAATAAAATTAAAGACTTTGTTAATTGAAAATTATAAACAGTCTGAAAAAGTTAATGGATTTCCAGTACATATTGAGACATATACATTCATAAAAAACATGCAGCCAATCTGCTTTTATCTTGGTATGGCATCTCCAACATTGATCTTCAATAGAATACATTTTGGCTAACCTATGTGGTGTATAGAAACTTCTGTGTAGATATCTCCAAGTGAATAATTGCCAGTATTTTGATGATGTAGAAAATTTGGAAGATTTTAGAATATTACTTTTTTCTTCAACTGGAGGATGGTTGTTTATTAAAGTATAATCCCAGTATGATTTTTCATGATAGCTTTTTGTTTTTTTAACAATTTTATAGATATTAGACAAATAACCTGTACCCTGATAAGGCTGTTTTGTGATAAGAATAAGGTATCCAATGAGTTTTGGAGCTTCATGTCTAACTGAAGGTTGCATTTGTTCTATTTTATTTATAAGAAAATGCCTTAGATTTTGTAAAAGCAACCAATTGTCTTTATTTATATTATAATTATAAATTATCTGTTCATTTGTTAGAATTTTCCCTTTCTCTATAAGTTGATGCCAAGAGTAATGTTTCTTCACGTATATTTATTTTAGATATTTGGAATGTATCTAGAATATTTGGTGTAAAAGCTATAGGAAAAATAAGAAAAATCCAAGAATTAATATTTGGTATTTTTTTTATATATGTTTTGAACACTGAAAGTGTAGAGCTTATATAGTTTGACGGCAATTATTATTCCTTTTCTCCAAAAAATAATCTTTTAACATCCATATAAGGGGTGATGGTATTACTGTTAAGTTGTCTTGCATGTGATTATAATTTATTTCTATGTAAACCTGCTCATGGGCTTGTTTCCATATAGGTGTGTATGAATTATTTAACCATAGTGTTATGTTTTTAATAACAGATGAGGTAATATATAAATCAATATCCGGTAAATTAATTCCACCGTCTTCCCAATCTGGTAAATGTTTATTTAAGGCTATACGGGGTTTATTTGGAAACCATAGAAAATTTAAAATTAGTTTATTGTATCTTTGAATATATTTGGGAGGTGGCAATGAAACATTTTGTATTAAGTATAATATTTTGGGAAATATGATTTTAATAAGATATAATCTGTCTGCTGTTGAAAATATATATTTATTCCAGTAACCAATTGTTTGTTCTATTTTGTCTAGTATTTTATTAGTTAAATATTAGAGAATCTGTTAATTCATTGAGTAGATTTATTCCCAGATATAATTTACTTTCTGTTACTATATATTTGATGGCAGAAATCTTGACTGAATTAGGATTGAAGCCTTGCTGCTGGCACCAGATATAACTTTTTTTTCACTTGGCTGAGTATGATTTCCTAGTAGTAGGACTTCTGGACTCTTTTAGAAGGTCTCGAACTTTTGCTTAGGACAGGTTTGATGCCGGATACTGAGGGAGTATCCGAGCCTGAGACAGCAGATTGGGGTGCACAAATCCTCCCTTGTCCCGAGTCAGAAGATACACTCTCAGAGGTAACTGTCACACTTTCATTGGTTAAACTTAGTAGTAGAGGATACCAGTGCTGCCTGGGCCAGTCTGGAGCCATCAGAATGACTTATTCCCTCCTCCGTGATTTTTACGAGACCCTTGAAAAAAAAGGCAGGGGGAAATGCATAAAGTAACTAGTGTCCAGAGGAAGGAGAAAGCATCTGTCTTCAATACTGACTTTGCTCCAGGAACATAATCTTTTTACATGAGCATTTTCTTTGGTGGCAAAGAGGTCTATCTGTGGGGTTCTCCAGTTCTGGACTACGTTGAGAAAGGTTTCCTGATGTTGACACCATTTATGGGGGTCCAACAAGTTCCTGCCGAGGTGATTTGCCAGAGTGTTTTGAGCACCTGAAGGTATTGCACCATGAGGTGCAACCTCAGGGAGTGAGCTGTTTTCCAGATCTGCATAGCTAGTCAGAAGGAGTTGAGCACCCCCCCCCCCACGTTTATGTACCACATGGCTGTGGTGTTGTCTGTTTTGACCAACAGGACCCCTGGTTTCCATTTTCTTTGAAAGCTACCAGGCTCTGTTGAATTGCTCAGTTCATTCCAGTTTATGTGCTCATCTCTGAACTGAATTTCCCATTTGCCCTGGGATTGAAGTTGCTGGAAATGGGCCCCCCAGGCTGCTTCTAAGACATTTGTGGCTAGTGTTTGGCCCTGATGATTAACAAAGGTCCAAAAATTCCTTGGAGATGCTTTTCTCTTCCAGGGAAGAAATCTTTTGCTTCATTTTGTCCAAAATAGCTTGCTGGTATTTGATCATATGAAACTGTCAGTTAAGGGGCCCAATAGCTAGGGTAGCAGATGTGTAAAATTTTTACCAAACCCATCAAGGGCCTTGCTTTCTTTTCAACAGACAAAAGGGTTCTTTGAAGAGCTGGCCCTGGCTCCTTTGGGTCCTGGAGTGGCAACCTCTGGATCAGCAGAAGGATTTTTGAAGTACTTATGGGAGTCCAATACCCTGTAAACTAGTCTGGTTTGAGGAACTGGAGGAAGAGAATATGGATTTAATGAAGAATCCATAAAAGCATCCTCTACAACTTCCAACGCAGGGGGAATAGCCAAATGCTTGTGCCTTGGAAGGTCCAGAAACTCCATAGTCCTCTTGATTGTGGGTATCCCTGGGCCTCCCACTGGAAATTCTCCCTCATGGCATGGAGAGTTTCCCCAAAAGTGATCCTTGGGAGGTGAACTGAAGCCGAATTCTCTTCAGGATCTCAGTCTTCAAAGGAAGGAATGTGATCCCCCTCAAAGGCAAATTCTTCCTGGTCAGAATCCTCATCAAAAATGAGGCTCAGAGAAAACACCAAGGGTGGGATCCTTCTTCCTTTTCCCTGGGGAAGACTCCAAAGGGGATTGCCTAGTTCTGACTATAGAGATAAGATCTTCAGCTAATCATCCCAAGTCTTGCTGGTATCCCTGTGCATGGGAGCCAGTAGGCCTAGGCACAGGGCCTGAGGCAATGCCCTTTTTAGAAGTAGCTTTGGACTTGGGGCTAGTTAAGTCTGCAATCTTGATAGTACTCTCAGAAAGAGCAACAGATGCAGGCTGACATGCCAGCTTGTGCTCAGAAGTCACTGTCTGCGGAATGAACCTAGACCTGACTGACAAACTGAAAGACTATGCCTATGCAGAGTTGAGGGACTCAATGGCATGCCAGACTCTGGATCTTGACAGAGGCCTGCACCACCACCACCTCAGTCACAGAAGGGGGCTGCGAAAGCACCTCACCTTCCTCAGTAACGAGCCTTGGGGGGACTGGTGGACAGAGAACACGTCATCTGAGGTCCTAAGTTTGGGACTTTTTTCCTTTATCCTTCCTAGGCTTAGGGAGCTCAACATCAGGATGACTGGCAGATGCCATCAGATGGCAGGATAATACTAAGATGTTTAGCCAAGATCTTGGCCCTTCACCTGACAGTCCTAAACTTGAAACAGGAAAAGAAATGACAGTTAGGAATGTTGTGATTGGGGCCTAGAGTTGACATAGTGGATGAAGTCTGTGTGGGATTTGCTTACCACAAAGGAGATAATTGTTAACCTTATCTGAAATGGGTTAAAGAAAGAGAAAAAATATGGTGTTGGGTGGCTCCTTACATACCCAGGTGTACTGATGTTAGATAGGATATCTGCCAGCCTAAGGAAGGATATCTTTTCTCTGGTAGTCGGGCCAGCCAAGGGCTTTCACAGCAGGAAATCCCACAAATTGGGATTGCAACAGGAAAACAAGAACACCTGGACATTATATATATTAAAACTGACTTATCCTGGGGTGTACCAAAAATGTTTTTAAAACAAGGTTTCACTATCCTCTAAGGTCTACCCAATCTAGTTTGTCAAAGCTACTTGTTTTGAGGTTTTGCAAATCTGCATATTATAGGTTCATAGGTAGATACTAGGCTATTGGCCCTAGGGCCTATATAAGCCTAGCCAAATAAGGTACCCTGGCTTTTGCCACCCAAGAAAATGTTCCTGTGCCCTTGTCGAGCAGAGCCACAGAAGTCATCCCCGGGGTGAATTTCCTACTTCTCATCCAATCAAGATTTTTCTTGAAGAGTGCTAATGAGGAGCTTTGTTTGACAGATAGATAGGTAGTTTGTTCCAGAGTATGGGAAGTCTCTGGGGCAGGAATCTATCCCTCCAGCATGTTCTGTTTATTATGGTGACAAGATTTAGGTCCCTACAGCATGTAGCTCAGAGGGATTGGGATTTCTTTACGATGAGCATGTCCCAACAGCTCTGGGTTTGACATAGCTTTGTATGTCAGGCAGAGATCACCTCTGAGTAGGCGATATGCGACGGAGTAAAGCTGGAGATTGAGACAGTCTACGTAGGGCATCTGTTTGAGCCCAGTAATCCTCTGAGGTATTTCTGTGGCCTTTCCAGTTGTAGATCTCTTGTGAGGTACATACCAAAAGGGGCATCGTACTCTACAATGGGTCTAATGAGTGATGAGTAGAGGGGATCAATGACCTCTTTCTGGATGAGAAACCTTTTGTGATGAGGTGTGCCATCTAGAAGGATTTCCTGACCACTGTGGCGATGTGATTATCAAAGGAGAGACTACTGTCCACCTGTGTCCCAAGGTCTCTCATCACACTTTCGGTGTTAAGTAGACTACCACCTATGTGGTAGTTCATGGGTACAGAGTTTTTACCAAAGGGGATGACAATACACTTTTTGGCACTGAGCTTCAGGCCATGGCTTTAACACCAGGTATCTGTCTCAGTGAGGCCCTTATGTAGGATGTCCACATCGTTAGGAATTTTGATTATGGCTTCTAGTTTGCAGTCATCTGCAAACTTCGTTAGCCAAAGACCTTCTGTGTTAGCCTGTACTTCAGAGAAGTAGATACCAAACAGCAGAGGACCCAAGACTGGCACTCCACTTGTCACTGGTCTGAAGTCGGATTTGGAGTCTGCTACTTTCACAGTGTGGGTTCTGTCTGTGAGCCAGTTGGCAACCCATCTTGTGACATAGGGATTTATACCTAGTTTAGTGAGTTTATCTAAAATTCCAGAGTGGGGGATGGTGTTGACAGCCTTGTTGATATCTAGATAGGCTCTGTGAACCACCTTACCCTCATCTGTGGCTTTGGTGACTGCTTCAAATAAGTCTATCAGGTTTAGGAGACATGATCTGCCTTTTACAAACCTGAACTGGGTGGGGTCCAGAGTTTGGAGATTACCAATGTCTTTGTTTATGAGTTCCATGATACGTTCCACGGCCTTGCAGACCAGGCTCAGGCTAATTGGGTGGTAGTTCCCGGGGTCCATCGTGGCTCCCCCTTTGTGGAGTGGGATAACCATTGCGGTGCACCATTCAGTGAGCACAAAGCCTGAAATCTTGATAAGATGGATAGCTGCATGGATTGCAAATAGGACATGGCAAGTACACAGCAACTGGACAGGTGAAATTCTAGGTTAGTCATGGTATGCCAGAGGTTTGTCCTGGCCCCATACTTTAGATTGTATCTTTTGGATTTATCATTTTCATCTGGGATGTTCTATGGCTTATATTAACAGGAATGTGGCTCTATTATTGGCTGAAAGTAATAAAAACACAAATTTGAAAAAGTTAAATTTAATTCACGAGTAGAAACGTTATTGCAAACGAATCAACCATTTTGTAGCACCGTTAGAGTTTATTTTAGGATTCAGCCTACTACAGAATTTTAATCCTGGATACAATCATAAAGCACAAGATCCCAGATGTTTTACTGAACAGAAAGGTATATTTCTGTTCAATAAAGCATCTGGAATCCTGTGTTTTATTTTAACTATGAAATAAAAGCAATATTTTTCACTCGAGAAAATTAGCTATCAGGTGGTACAGGTCAGACATCCATAGCTATTGAATAATCACAAATAATGTTTTCCTTGCAAAAGTCCTTCTCATGGGGTATCTTTACTATTTGCTGCATACAAGCCATAGAACACCCCACATGAAAATAAAACCAAAAGATACAATCTAAATAAGTATGGGGCAAGGACAGAGCCCTGTGGCATACCATGACTAGCCTAGAATTTCACCTGTCCAGTTGCTGTATACTTGCCATGTCCTATTTGCATCCATGCAGCTATCCATCTTTGCCATGTCCTATTTGCATCCATGCAGCTATCCATCTTATCAAGATTTCAGGAACACCTAGCTGTTCTAGTTTTGTGTTTTGTGTACAACTTTATCAAAAGCTGAAGACAAGTCTATAAATTTCATCACAGCACACTCATTGTCTGCTATTATGCTAATAAAGACATCTTGCAGATAGTTACAGATGTGGTTTCAAGTCCCAACCATTCAAATATTGACAGCAATTTATCCAAAAAACTTTCTCCATTATTTTTCCACAAGAAAGTAAACTTGTAGGTCTGTATGATTCTGCATTAGTCCTACTCCCATTTCCCTTAATGATGGGTTTAACAAGCACATGTCTCCAATCTTGAGGAATCTCCCCATACTCAAATGACCCAGTGAATAACATATTAGTACTGTTACCAAGGTTTACATTTTGAATTATGAAATGAAGGCTACTAGTTAAAGCAGAAATACTCCCATCACCAAAGTGAGGAAAATGTCTCTTACCTGAAGCATCAGTACTTTCTGGTTCAGGATGTTTCACACCTAAAAAAACATAGTAAATGATACTGAGCACACTACAAAGTAATTGGATTAAAATAAAATATCAACAGTAAGTTGTACTCCTAATACACTGTGCAATTTAGCCAAGAGATAACACTGTCAAACCTATACATGCTGTAGAAATTAACAAGTAATTCTGCAAGGTGTTCTGTCCCTTAGCAGGAATCCATTAATTGCATTAACATTACTTTTTTCTCTGACAAAGAAAGCCAACCTGTTGAATTTGGCCATGAATGTTTCAGGCAACGTCAGCATGGCGATGTACCTGTCAGCATTATAGACTAGCAATATGTGGATCTCTGCTCTACCTCTTGGCTGGGATCCTTCCTGTATAAAGCACACATACCTGTCCATATCCATGTGGGATTGTGCTAGGTACTTCAAAACTCTCATAATCCCAAGGACATAGTATATGTTGGTGAACTCCTAAACCTGCAAATTCTTCACAGTTCTGAGAATTTGTCAGTGAGACTGGAACCCTATCCAGGATTACCTTCTCTGCCCTGTACCCAGTGAGTATTGGGATAAGGTCCAGCTCTATGAACTGAATGAAGCAGATGAGAATGAATGCTTCATGCAACCAGACTATGCACAGCACCTTTAACGTTTGGGATGACAGTCTTTAAAGCTTGTAAATAATTCTCCACAATACTGAAAATTGACCCATGCAAGCTGCAACACTTGCTATGCGGTGCAACCTATAAATTGATGTGAAAATATGGGAAGTCACACAATATGTAAACAGTTCTGCACAATGAGAAATCTGTATACCTGCAATCAAACAAGCTATACTAAGAATCATACTTCTCAACTGTCCCTGATTCAGGGATGTCCCCGATTTTGACTCAGATTTTAACTCTGTCCCTCTTAATCCCTCCTAAAACTAGTGACTTTTGGAGGAAAGATAGTAAATTACACTTAATGAATAATGACAATAATTAAGAGTTATAAACTTTTTACTTCAGAAAATGGTGCATTCATTCATATGCTCTGATTCTGTCAATGTTTCAAGTTAATAGCACTGATATTTTAAAAGTGTCCCTGATTGCCCCTGATTTTTTCTTGACTTGTCCCTGACTGTTGAAATTTGTCCCCAATCGGTTAAGAGGTCTGCTAAGAATTTCTGTACCAAATATGATATATATGGGTCTATATCAATTCAGCGAATTGACAGCTCAGTGAATGACATTTCATCATAAATGCAGTTCATTGAAATCTGCTCGTGGGAGGTTTTGCCCCCTACACCCCCGCTAATTACACAAACTCCAAGATCATACTACAGTGGGTAAGTGGACAAATTTCACAATCCTCACTGTACTGCGATATCACTATGAACATTTCGGCAACTGGCATGTTTGATGCAAGTTATCCGAAAATGCTGTACACTGAACTGAATCTTCACTGAAGTGATACAGATCTATATATCCAGTAGCATATTTATCCAAAGACAAAAAAATAAAATAGAGAAGCTAGTCTTAAAACTTCATTGATGAACTCAATTACAATAATTCTGAAAAAAAAAAAAAAAAAAAAAAATTCAAGAAAACCAGGTAGTGTTCCAAAGCAACAAGCCTTTCACAGACGAGCAATCCTCAGTTCCAAAATCAGAAACACTTCAATGATATCAGCATTTATCCACTTTTGAAGTATGGAAAAAAATCAGTACTGTTACATTTAAAACCAGCCTATTCAAGGCAAATATAAACAGGGTTGCAAAAAGTGCATTTTAGAACAGCAAGTACCTACCCCACACTCTCTTGATTAGGTCAAACTAAATTCTATCTATTTTACATTTGTTGACCGGGATAGTCAGACTGGATATATGTCCATTTTCGGCGGAGGCCCGGGGAGAAAAGCTCCACATACCAAAAAAGAGACCATACATACATCACTGAGTGAAACTCAGGCAGACATGTTTAGAAAAATACAAAGAATACAGGCAGATATCAATATACACAATGTGCAGACTTGCATCTGATTGGCAGAGACGTATTAGAAAATTTGAACATAGAATACAATCAGATCTCAGCAAATTCTAGTTAAGGAGCACACTACCTATCTACTTGAAACCCACATTCCAAGATTAGGTATTAAGAAAAGCATAACATACACAAAAGGATGACTTAACTAAAATTGCTTTCAGCTAACTAATGCAATAAAGCATTCATAAAGTCTGACAATTACTAAAATCATATACATAGTCAGATAAGTGAATAGCTAACTAGATTGATAAAAGGAAACTGCTATCTAACCAAAAAAGTACAGTTGTGTACACTTACCATAACTGTAGATGTTAGAGTGTATTCACTGTTGCAGTCATTACATTTGGGTAATCTACTGGCAGGTTGCCCTCAGTTGGCCTGAATTCCAAAGTCTTGGGTCCTGCGTCGGTTGCTGTCTTCTCCATGACATCAGGTCGGTCGTCAGGAGTATAAAACATGCAGCAGACGCCATTTTCTTTAGTTTTTCTTGCCCTCGATGTCAGGTAGCAGACACACAGACACACAGACTACCTTCATCTACAAGCAAATACACCACATAGGTTGTAGAGGATAGAGAAGGAAAGAAACTTTAGAAGGACAGGGGGATGGCGGGAGGGTAACCTGGACTGCAACAGTGAATACACTCAAACATCTACATTTATGGTAAGTGTACACAACTGTACTATGTTAGTGTTTCACTGTTGCAGTCATTACATTTGGGTAGAATCCCAAAGCTATGGTTGGGAGGCCGGAGCTAAACAGCATTAAGTGTGGCTATAAGGCCCTGCAGCACTGCAGTGGCAAAACCTGCCCTGGACCTAGAGTAGAGAGGCAAATGGTAATGCTTTGTAAAGGTGTGAACAGAACTCCAAGTAGCAGCCTCTAGAATGTCTTTGGTTGGTACTCCTCTGAGAATGGCTGCTGAAGTAGCTGCAGCTCTGGTGGAATGAGACCCAATGCCTTTGGGCACAGGTTTACCATGGTGTAGTAGCAGAAGTGGATGCAGTGGCTTATCCACTTTGAAATTGACTGCTTTGAAATAGCCTTTCCTTCTGATCCTGCAGCATATGACACTAGTAATTGCTCAGTTTTTCTTTTAGTCCTGCTCAAGTAGAATCTTAGCTGTCTGTGTACGTCCAAGGAATGCAGATTTCTCTCCCCTTTGTTCTGTGGATTTGGATAAGTTTGGCAGATGAATTGTTTAGTTAAGAGCCACACTGGAAACCACCTTAGGCATAAAAGTAGATTTGTCCTCAGAGACACCCTGTCTTGGTGAAATATGATAAAAGGCTCTACAGCCATGAGGGCCTGTAGCTCTGAAACTCTTCTTGCTGAAGTAATTGCTAGTAGCAGAGCTGTCTTCCATGATAAGAACTTTATATCAGTGGTCGCAGCTGGTTCAAATGGAGGCAGGGTGAGCTTTTCCAACATAGTTGAGGTCCCATGCAGGTAGTGGTGATCTTCTAAGAGGTTTTGAATTTTTGGCTCCAAGATGCTGCTTTAGTAAAGTATGAGAAAAGATTGGTGGCTCTGTATTGTAATGAGCTGAAATGGCAGAGGCATGGATTTTGATCGATGAGAAAGATAGGCCTTTGTCAAGCATCTCAGTTAAGTATTGTAATATCTGAGGAATATGTGGTTCTGCTGTATCAGTTTATTGTGCTCAATTCCAAGCACAGAATCTCTTCCATTTGTCAGCATAAGGATTTTCTAGTACTAGGCCTTCTGTCTTCCAAAATGACATCCATCACAGCTTTACTGAGCGGTGTCATTTGTCTGACTACATGATTAGCCATGTTGCCAGGTTGATTGTGCAGGATCAGATTGTTTTGTTGGGACAGTAGTTGTGGTCTGTGAGGCAAGGTCCAAGCTGGGTATTGAGACAGGTTCCTTAGGATTGGGTACCAGTATTGGCGGGGCCAGTCCGGGGAATTAATATCTTTGGCTTCTCTTGTCTGACTTCGAGGACCTTGGGTAGAAGGGGCAGAGGAGGAAAGGCATAAACTGATAGGTTTTTCCAACTGAAGGATAGGGCGTCCACTGTCCACACTTGTCTGTGAAGTCCTTGTGCAGAATAATTTCAATTGATAATTTTGAGGAGAGGCAAATAGAGCTATGTCTGGGCTCCCCCATTTCTGTCCACACTTGTCTGTGAAGTCCTTGTGCAGAATAATTTCAATTGATAATTTTGAGGAGAGGCAAATAGAGCTATGTCTGGGCTCCCCCATTTCTCTGTTATCATGCTGAAGACTTGTGGATTTAGTTTCCACTCGTGAGGATCCATAAGATTTCTGCTTAAATCATCTGCCAGTGTTTTGTTTTCCTGGCAGGAATGGAGCTTGAAGATGTATTTGGTAGGTCAAAGCTGTGTCCCACAGTGTCATGGCTAATCTGCAAAGGGGGTATGAGTGTGTGCCCCCTTGCTTGTTGATATACCACATGACTGTGGTGTTGTCCGTCTTTATCAATAGTTGTCCTGGATGAAGCAAGTCCTCGAAGGCTGTTGGGGCATTTTTGAACTAGCATCGCTTTCTGGTTGATATGTAGATGCATTTGTTTTGGTGCCCATATGCCCTGGTTGATATGTAGATGCATTTGTTTTGGTGCCCATATGCCCTGAATGCATCTTACTGCCATGTTGCCCCCCCCCCCAGGCATAATCTGATGCGTCTGTAGGTAAGGTTTGGCTGGCAGGGGGTAGAGTGAAGGGCCATCCCACCATCCCATGTTTTGGTGACACACCATTGCCCACCATAGGAACTCCTGTTGCAGGCAGGGAATGAGAGGCAGGGAATGAGAGGAATCATTGTTTCAACACTGTGAATGTTGACTCCATAAACTTTTTAGGTACCACTGAAGTTTCCTTATATGCAGTATTGCATATGGAATTGGCAGGATGCAGGATGCCATTAAGCCCAGAGCCTGCAGAACTTGTCTTGCAGAAGACTGGGTTGGGTTTTTGTTGCCATCAGTTTGAAGTAGTCAGTTGCCTTTGTCTGGCGTGAGGTAAGCCATCTGGGCAGTTGTATTTAAGCTTGCACCCAGGAATGTTATCTTTTGAGGGGGTACCAGTTGTGATTTCTTTAAGTTTGTGTACCCCAGGCATGTTAGAAGCCTTTTCACAAACCCCAGGTGTCGAAGAGTGTCCTTGTTTTCTGCTTGAATGAGGCAGTCATCCAAGTAAGGATATATTTGTATACTTGTCTGCAAAATGCAATTACAGGTGCCAGGCATTTTGTAAAGACCCTGGGCGCAGTAGATAAGCCAAAGGGCAGTGCAGAGAATTGGTAATGCATTACGCCTGCCTTGAATCTGAGGTATCTTCTGCACAACTGTCTTATTCGGACATGCAGGTATGCCTCTTAGGTCTAAAGTCACCAGCCAAGCTTTCTTGCCCAGCATGGGCAGAAGCTGCTGCAAAGTCAGCATCTTGAATTTTGAAATGCCCAGGTATGTGTTCAAAATTGATAAATCCAGTATTGGCCGCCAGGCCTTGTCCTTTGTGGGTACCAAGAACAGTCTTGAGTAAAAACTGTGTCCTTTTTCCTGTTCTGGTACTGTCTGAATGGCCCCCATTTCCACGAGGGACATAACCTGTTTGTGCCTCTTCCCATCATTTTTTTGGCAGATCTGGCCAACCATTTGCCATTGTCAGAGTGTGGAAATGGAATCTGTATCCCTGTGATACTATGTTTAGTACCCACTTGTCCTGGGTTATTAACTGCAAATTTTGAGCAAAAAGTGCTAAGTTCCCCCCTATGGGTGCTGCCAAAAGATAAGTGCTTGGTGTAGGCAGAGGAGAGTCATTGGGATTGCTTTCTGTAGGTTTGCGCTTTATCTCCTCCTGATTTGGAGGTGGATGCGCCCCATTGCTTTGCGCCTGCTACCTGGAATCTTTAGGGCATCTGGATTTGTCCCTTTGAGCTCTGTTGGACACTGGAAAGGACCAATTTTTGTAGGCCAGTGTCTACTGAATCTTGGTGGCTGCACTTGTAAAAAGTCTTTAACACTTTGCATAGACTTCACTTTGTCTTCCATTTTCTTTAAAACCTCTTCTGCCTTAATACCAAACAGAGAATCATGCTGTAAAGGTGCATCTAGAAATTTAGCTTTAACATGATCAGGCAAATTTTGTTCCTTTAACCAGGCATGCCTCCTAATCACAGATCCAGTAACTGTGGCCCTGTAGGAGGTCTCCAAAGAATCAAAACCACATTGCAAAGTATGCTTTCCAACTTGTTCAGCTGCATGCAATAATTCGTGCAATTCTTTATTTTCTGCACATTCTGAAACCATCATTTTCTGTTTCAGCAATCCCATAACATGTTGTTGGTACTTAAGCATATGAAATTGACAGTTTAAGGCCCTGACTGCCAAGGTTGCAGATGTATAAACCTTTTTTCCCCATCTGTCCAGTGCCCTTGAATCCATCAGAGGGGGTGGGATTTTTTGCTGTGGAGGCCTTAACTCCCTTTGGACCCTGTGAAATAGTTTCAGGATCAGTAGCAGGATTTCTAAATAAAAATTTATGTGAGTCAGGGACCCTGTAATATCTGCCAGGCTTACTGGGAGCCAGAGGTAAGGAGTCAGGGGTCAAGTTTGACTCCGAAAACACATCATCCACAATGTCTAAAACAGGGGGAATGGCTAAAGGCTTGTGCTGAGGGAGAAGGAAATCCCTGAGCCTCTTGATTCTGAGAAGTCTTGACTCTCCCAGTGAAAATACTCTCAAAGTATGCAAGGTTTCTCCAAATTAATAATCCTCAGGAGGAGATGCAGATGGAATAGACTTCAAAGCATCAGAATCCTCATAGGGAGGTAAAGATAATTCCTTTATCAGAAGAGGAATCAGAAGAAACAGAAACCTGATCTGAAGATTCATAGTCTGTCTTGCCTAGGCCTCTTATCTGGAGGGGGGTGGGTACCCCTGATAAAGGTAATAAGGTCTTCAGCTATTTTTCTGTTTTTTTTAGGCAGAGGTCTGTGCACATGGCTCAGGAGTCATTTTTTTAGTTTTAGAAGTTGCTTATGTCTTTGATTTTGCAGCTGTCGGTTTGATATACAAATGTTGGTCTGAATACACCCTCAGAAGCCGGTGCCTGCTCAGTGGCTCCAGACCCATCCGAGGGAGATACATCCATCTGTCCAATACCTTGAGTTTCTGGCGGCATACCAGACTCCACATGGGTGCCGGTAGAGGTCTGCGACTCGAAGGTAGCGGGTATCAGGGGCTGCAAGTGCCTCACTGAGTACCGGCGACTAGCTTAGAAGCTTAGTCATCAGCTTTGGATCTCAACTGCCTTTCTGTCCTTTTTCTTTGCATTTATGTACTCCGGTAGTCGGATTGCTATCCGATGACATTTCTGGGTAGTTAAATCCGTTTTCAAAATATTTTGATGCAAAAATATACCGACGCTTAGTGCGTTGGTTAAATCTAGCACAAAACAGACAGCCAGGCACATTGTGATCAGGGCCTAGGCAAGAAATACAGTATAAATGAAAATCCTTATGGAGGTATTTGACTCCCACATATAATACAATTATTAACTTTCTGACATCGGTAAAAAGCAAGAAAAAAAGTTTCCCCAACGGGGTACTTAGCTTTAGTGAAGACTTTGGTTCTGAAACTCAAACTCAAATATTTCAGTAGTCGGCCGACCGGCACTTGCGAAATGCTTCTGCTTCAGGCACCGTGCAGAAAGAAAGACTAAAGAAAATGGCATCGGCTGCATGCTTTACACCCCTGACGTCATGGAAGAGAAGACAGCAACCGACGCAGGACCCCAAGACTTTGGAATTCAGGCTGACTGAGGGCAACCAGCCAGCAGATTACCCAAATGTAATGACCGCAACAGTGAAACACGAACATCATTAACTAAACACCAAATATGTCTAATATCAGATATGTATTAGTGTTTGTAAAAACACAATTGTTTTTATCAAATAAAAAATACTTAGATAAAATAATTTACAGCTCAAAAAAATCCTTTACCACGTGGCAGCTTACTGAAATTCAACCAGTATATTTACACACACACACACACATTATATATATATATATATATATATATATATATATATATATATATATATATTATTTATTTTATTTATTTATTTTATTTTATTTTTGTTAACCGGGAAAGTCAGACTGGACACAGGTCCATTTTCAGCGGAGGCCCGGGGAGAAAAGCTCCATGATACAATACAATATTAGATGAAAACAGTACAAAGCAATTCTTAACATTTATAAGTAGTACAGAGGACCATTTACATGGCATGTGATAACTAGAAGAATATACAGTCAGTACTCTAGTAGAATATACAAGTAGTACAAATAATGCAAATATATATAAATAATATTTTTTTTTTTTTTCCCTTCAGAATATTAGTAAATATAAAGTTGTAATACATTTATGCTTTAGTATAACTGAGAAGTAAATAAATGCCCATAGTGGCATAAAATAGGGTAAAGGTATAGGTAGGATGAGAGTAAGATAATCTCTGTTAGGTATTGTGTTAGTCTAGAGACAGATTAGAGTGTTTTTCAGGTAAGGGATATGGTACAGAATAGTACAAGTTTTGGAATGTTTACTGCTTATAGATTGATGAAATGTTAGGATGAATCTGTGGGATAGCAGTAGAGCTCAGTAAAGGAAAATGTTGTAGTGTAGCATAGTCCATCCAACTGAGCATAGATGTTGCTACCCTGGGGTATAGCAAGAGCAGAGCCAGATGTTTGAATAGTAGGATTTCAAGAGGTGTTTGAAATGGGTGCAAGAAGTAGTGCTGGTTATATTGTTTGGGAGTGAGTTCCAGGTTTGTGCTGTTGTGCAGGCAAAGAGAGATTTACCTGCTTCATTTTTATGTCTAATTACTTGAATGAGATTTTGGTTGCTAGATCTCAGGGCTCTAGTGGTGGAGTAGGGCTTAATTAGTTGTTGGAGGGCAGGTGTTTTTTCAGGGTAGTAGTAGAGTTTATGTGCAACTATGGCTTGATTGAGTCTAAGTAGCTGAGGAAGTTCCAGCCACTTGAGTTGCATTAGGGAAAGACAGTGATGGGATCTATTTGAGGAGTCTGTTGCAAATTTGGCAATTTTGTTGTAGCATGATTCCATTTTGTGAAGTTCGGTCCGGTGAAGGTTAGTTAAGATAAGGGAAGCATAGAGAAGGATAGAGAGGAGGTGACTTCTTGCAATAGTGGCTTTGGTCTGAATAGTCATAAACTTTTTATTTCTATAGAGTAGACCCAGTTTTCGGCTGACCTTTTTGATGGTTTGTGCTATATGGATATCATACTTTAGGTGGTTATCAATGTCAACTCCTAGTAGTTTGGTGTGGTTGGTTGGTGTGATTTGAGTATTGTTTTTGGAGCATATAGTGAGGTTATAGTCAGAGTTGGATGATCTGCCAGGGGTGAATAGTATTAGTTTGGTTTTCTTTGGGTTGAGAAGAAGTTGTATTTTAGTAAACCAGGTTTCTGCTAGGGTAAAGTTGTATTGGGTGATGGTGTGTAGTTCCTTAATGCTGGTGGCAGCACAGGTTATGGTGGTGTCATCAGCATATTGAACTACTGTAGCAGTGGGTAGTGAAGAAGAAATGTCGTTAGTGAAGAGGGAGAATAGCAGTGGACCAAGGATTGATCCCTGAGGGACTCCTATGGAAACTGGTAAGAGAGGGGACAGCTTTTCTTGCCAGAGAACTGCTTGTTGGCGTTCTGATAAATAGCTGCTGAACCAGAGTATGGTGGAGGGGCAAATATTGAGACTAGATAGAGTATTGAGGAGCAGATTGTGGTTAACCATGTCAAAGGCTTTTGATAAGTCGAGGAAGATGGAAGATATGAAAATACCTTGGTTTCTAAAGTGATTGACTGTATTGGTATAGGATAGAAGGGCAGTGGTTGTGCTGTGGGAGGGTCTGAAGCCATGTTGGGAGTTGGATAGTAGTTTATTTTGTTGAAGATATTGCATTAGTTGCAAGTGGACAACTCTTTCTAGAATTTTTGATAAGGGTGATAGTATGGCAATTGGACGATAGTTGGTTAGCTCTAAGGAGTTGCCACCTTTATGCAGAGGGACAATATGGGAGATTTTCCAGTGGGTGGGAACTTTGTGTTCTGAGATTGATCTATTAATAAGAATTGACACTGGGTAGGATATGGTGTCTGCTGCTATCTGAAGGAAATCAGCAGGAGTTTATCAGCAGCTAGTGTAGTTGGTTTTAGCTTCCTAAGGAGGTTTGCAACCATTTTAGTGGACACTGGTTGTAGGAAAAGGTAGAGAAATTATTTTTGTATGATTGTTATATGTAGAAGATTGCATAGGGTGTCATTATTTTTCTGGGTATTGGCTAGATTTTGAACTGTTTCTGTAAAGAATTTATTAAATTGAGTGGGAATATCATCTTGGTTGTTTGGCAGTACAGGGGTGGGAGTGGATGCTTTTCCAGGGTGAAGTAGTCTATTAATGGAGGTCCAGAATTTATGTGGGTTATGGCTATATTTATCCTGTAGGTTTTTGTAATAGTTGGACTTGTCTAGTTTAGTTAGTCTCTTGGCTGTATTACGTAGTTCTGTATACTTTGACCTTAGGATAGTGTTAGAATCTTTGTGGGAAGCTATCCAGAGTTTGTCCCTTTCTTTCATTATCTTTTTTGTCTCTTTGGTGAGCCATGGGGCTTGGTGGGTATATATATATATATATATATACATACATACATACACACACACACACATATACACACATACATATACACATTATATATATATATATATATATATATATATATATATATATATATATATATATATATATACATATATATACATATATACATATATAAATATATATATATATATATATATATATATATATATATATGTATATATACATATATATATAAACATATATATATATATATATATATATATATAAATATAAATATATTTATACATATATTTATACATAAATATATATATATATATAAATATATATATATATATATATATATATATATATAAAATACACACACATTATATAAATATAAATATAATACACATATATATATAAATATAAATATAATACACATATATATATATATATATATATATATATATATATATATATATATATATATATAAAAAAATATAATACACATATATATAAATAATACATGTATACATAAATACATATATACATATATATAAAAATGTATATATTCATATTTATCCAAAGAGGGTAAGATACCCCAGTTGTAACAGAATGTACAGTGAGGGCTGCTCCTACTTGAAGATACATTTAAAGAGCTGCACAGCATCAGAGTTCTATTTCTCAAGTCCCAAAGTCAAAGCTTATGTATAAACTCATATGATACAAGTGCACTGGGTCTATATTACATAATCGAAACGTAATTTAATCAAACGGCACTTACACCGAAAATGCCAATTATCAAATTTGTTCTTGTGGGGGGCTGTGCTCCCCACACCCCTGCTAATTATATATACCAACTCCAAGACTGAGGAAAGGGCAAATTTTACGATCTTCACTGTACTGCAATCTCACTATAAATAGCTTGATGAATAGCATTGAGGTAAAAATCCTGTTAGATTAAATTTTTCGATAATGTAATACAGACTCACATGCACCACTATGCCTCACAATGTCAGAAACACCTGCTCAGTGTAATCAGTGCTAATATGCCACTTATAGTTACAAACCATATAAATCAAAGAGAAGCCATGGCAACTATTTTCTTTAAGCCCTTCAAAGCTTTTTACTTTACTGGTAATGACTCCTCTGACATGCCTCTTCTGCCATTTCCTGTCTAGGGACTACCATGTGGGTAGAACCTTTTCTACCAAATGAAGAATCGCCATTTCAGCACAGCAACCAATGAGTAACCCAACCAGCACTTGGACCACTGCTTTTTCTGCATCTCTACATAGTACATGGAGATAGAGCCTTCCCCGCTCTCAAGAAACAAGTTTCACTAGTTAGACCAACCAACCTGGACTATACAATGCTCTAAAATGCTATGCAGATCATTGAGTGACTTTTGAAAATTAACCTTATGTTTAACTCTAGCAAAACAGTTTCATCTACTGTGAAAAAAGTCAAGAGGACAGCATAGTGATACGTTTACTTCAGTGTAGCCATGTTTGTTAGAAACTTTGCTTCTTTTCTTGTTTCAAGATAATTTTCATGCAATTTTTCATTTTGTGGGCTGGCCTTCCACAAGGACTACACTATCACTGAAAGCATTAATGTAGTGAGGCAAGGACACATATGCCACTTTATCTTCCTTAATCTTCCTGGGAATTCACTCTATATGGCAGACAGTTTATAAAATTCATCAGGGCCCTTTCTGTTCCTGTTTCGTTGTACAGAGGTAAGCAGTCTAGCATTTCAATGTGGCAAGGTAGCAACAAGTCCATATAGGTTCATAGGTTCATACTAGGCTATCTGCCCTAGGGCATCTATAAGCCTAGCCAGTGTGTTTGGCTTTTGCCACCCATTTTAAATGAATTTTGCTATGCCATTTTTTGAGGTTAGTATACTGTGCCTCTGTTTAACAGGGACACAGAAGTGATACCTGGGATAAACATACGATCTCTCATCCACTCATCAAGATTCCTCTTTAAGAGAGTCAATGAGGGACTGCCTAACCTGGACTGGGATTTTATTCCAGAGTGAAGGGAGCCTCTGGGTTATGAATCTGTCCCTACAGCATTTCCTATTTATTTCAGTGCTGAGGTTAAAGTCTTTCAAGCGCGTAGCTCGATGGGATTTGGATTTTGAGGTGCAGCATGTCCATTAATTCCAGGTTGGACATTGCTTTATACGTCAGGCACAGATAGCCTCCGAGCAGGCGGTATGCCACTGAGTAGAGCTGGAGTTTCTTTAACCGGGCAGCATATGGCATCTGTTTGAGCCCTTTGATCCTCTTGATGAAGTACTTTTGGGGTCTTTCCAGTTGCTACAGGTGTCTGGTAAGGTACATCCCAAAAGGGGCATTGTACTCAATTATGGGCCTGATGAGGGATTAGTAGAGGCACGATGACCTCCCCTGATCTAGATGTGAATCCCTTCATGATTAGGTGGGCTATATAAAATGTTTTTCTAACCACTTTGGCCACGTGGTTGTCAAATGAGAGATTGCTATCAACTTGGGTCCCCAGGTCCCTAATTACTTCTTCCGTACTTAATGGATTACCACCTATGTGGTAATTTGCGGGCACTTTGTTTTTACCAAAGGGGATGACTATACACTTTTTGGCGTTAAGCTTGAGGCCATGGCTCTGGCACCAGTTGTCTGTTTCTATGTGGCCCTTTTAGAGGATGCTTGTGTTGGCTGGAGTCGTTTATAGTGCCCAGTTTTCAGTCATCTGCGAACTTGGTCAGCCAGTCCTTCCATGTTTGCCTGTACCTCCGAGAAATATATACCGAACAAGAGAGGTCCCAGGACTGAGCCTTGTGGGACACCACTTGTAACTGGTTTGAAGTCCGACATGGCTCCAGCAATTCTAACCATGTGGGTTCTGTCCTTGAGCCAGTTTGCAACCCATCTAGTGACATAGGGGTTTATATTTAAGCTGGTGAGCTTATCTATGATGCCTGAGTGGGGTATTGTATCGAAGGCTTTTGAGAGGTCCAGGTAGGCTGTGTGGACCACCTTCCACTAGTCAATGGCCTTGGTGACCGTTTCGAAGACACTGACCAGGTTTAAGAGGCAGGATCTGCCCTTAAAGCCATACTGGGTAGGATCCAGTGTCTGCAGGTCCCCAATATCTTTATTTAGGAGGTCCATGATGATCCTTGCCATAGCTTTGCAGACCAAGCTAGTCAGGCTTATGGGGCGATAGTTTCCAGGATCCGTTGAGGCACCACCTTTGTGGAGAGGGACCACTGTTGCTGTACGCCACTCTTTGGGTACATATCCTGTAGTAAGGCTGAGATTGAACAGTAGTTTTATGTTTGGGTTTAGCTCTTCTTGGAGTTCATGTAGGACGCAGCCCGGGACACTGTCTGGTCCCATTGATGCTGTGTTTTTTGCTTTGGAGAGGGCGGCTCTTACCTGAGCATCTGAGATGTCAGGGGGCAGCACACTGCTGAGATAGATACCTGCCCTTTTGGTGGGGGGAGGGGGGAGAAGTTTGCACTGAACCTGTCCGCTAGGATGTTGGCAATGTCTGTGGTTTCGGTGTATTTTTTGTCATTTTGGAGTAATTCTGAGCATATCTGGGAATTCCCACCCAGGTTCCTAACATAACTAAAGAAAGTCTTGAATATCCTTAGTGTCCTGTGCAATTTTTCTCTCAAAGCTGGCCCTAGACGGTTTTATGAGTGCCTGTAGTTTTTTGCTCATACTGATCAGAGATGCCCTCCCTTTTTGGGATTTTGCTCTATGTAGTAGCTTCCTCCTTCTATTGTATAGTTTGTTTATGGCTGGGGTCCACCAGACAGGACGCCTGCCTTTGGAGGATTGGGTCTTTGTTTTATTTGGGATTGCATGATCCATGCATTCCTGAAGGTGTTCATAGAATGTATTTATAAAGGATTCTGTGGTCTGGGCCATATTTTCCACAGGCCCGGGAGCTTTGAAGGATTCCAACTCTGTTTTGAGGAGTGTGAAATTTGCTTTAGAGAAAATTTTCACTGTGGTTTTCTGGGCAGGGGGTGGGGTAGGGATGTGAATATCCAGTGAGATTAGTTTATGGTCTGATCTTACCAGTGAGAGATACACTTCTGGTCTGGAGCATAGAGTCCCCATGTTAGTGATGATCAGGTCCAGTATGTTTTCCCCTCTTGTGGGAGTGGTAACAAGTTGTTCCATAGCATTTGAGTTTATAAATTCTACGAACCTTTGGGCTAGGGTGTTGGAGCTAGAGTAATGCTCCCAGTCTATGTTTGGGTAGTTGAAGTCTCCCAATAGAATGGTGTTTGGAGAGACCTTCATATTTTCCAGTGTTCTCAGGAAGGCCGAGTGGGGTTCCTGGGTTTGGGAGGGTGGTCTGTAGCAGGCTATAAACTGGAAGGCAGTTTTACTCACAGTTAGTTGCACATGGATAGTTTCTGATGCTTCGTGCTGTGCCACCAACCTGGAGGTGTGGGTATCTTTGACGAATATTGATATTCCCCCCCCCCCTTTTGTGGTTCAGTCCAAGTTTTGGGGCCGAAAAGCATGGTATGAGGTATAACCTGGTAGTGCTGAGGTGTTCTCGGGATCCTTGAACCAGGTTTCTGTTACTGCACAGATATCGATGTTCTCCATGCTAAGGAGAGTTTCGAGTGCATGCATCTTGAAGTTTAAATTTCTGGCATTGAGTAGCATTACTCTTAGTTTCTTATCCCTTGTGATACCTATGGAGGTGGGTTTGTCTTTTGAGCCTTGCCTAAAAAAGGCACTATGGGGGTGGCAAGAGCCTTTGCCAATATCCAAAAGCCCAGGGGTGATAAGTGCAAGCCGTCCCTAGCGAAGCATTGTGGCTTGTCAAGGATGTCATCCCAAGCTGACAGGCATTGGATCCCCTTTTAATGACACCAATACTTAAGCCAATTGTTGAAATAGATAGGTTCATAGGTTCGTACCAGGCTATCTGCCTTAGGGCATTTATAAGCCTAGCCAGAGTGTATGTGGCCTACACCACCCCTTAGGATGAGAATACTACGCCCTTTTAGGGTTTAGTTTACTATGCCTCTGTCTAGTAGTGACAAAGAGATGACCCCCGGGGTAAACCTACGATCTCCCATCCACTCGTTGAGATTTCTCTTGAATAGAGTCAGTGAGGGGCTCTGCCTAACATGGACTGGGATTCTGTTCCAGAGTGTAGGGATCCTCTGGGTTATGAATCTGTCCCTCCAGCACGTTCTATTTATTTCTGTGTTGAGGTTTAAGTCACTTGTTCTCATGGCTCTGATGGATTTGGATTTTCTGAGGTGGAGCATGTCCATTAATTCAGGATTGGACATGGCCTTGTACGTCAGGCACAGATCACCTCTGAGTAGGCGGTATGCGACTGAATAGAGCTGGAGTTTTCAGTCGGGCAGCATATGACATATGTTTAAGACCCTTTATCCTCTTGGTGAGGAACTTTTGGGGTCTTTCCAACTGCTGCAGGTGTCGGGTGAGATACATCCCAAATGGGGCATTGTACTCCATCATTGGCCTGATAAGAGAAGAGTACAGGGGCACAATGACCTCTCTTGATCTAGATGTGAAACCCTTCATGATAAGGTGGGCAATATAGAAGGCCTTCCTAACCACTTTGGCTATGTGAGTGTCAAATGAGAGGTTACTGTCAACCTGGGTCCCTAGGTCCCTGATTACCTCTTCCGTACTTAATGGATTACCGCCTATGTGGTAATTTGTCGGTACCTTGTTTTTCCCAAAGGGTATGACTATACATTTTTTGGCGTTTAGCTTAAGGCCATGGCTCTGGCACCAATTATCCATTTCTATGAGGCCTCTCTGAAGGATGTTTGTGTCCGCTGGAGTATCAATTATGGCGCCCAGTTTACAGTCATCTGCGAACTTCGTCAGCCACAATCCTCCTATGTTTGCCTGTACCTCGGAAAAATAAATGCCGAACAAGAGGGGTCCCAGGACTGAGCCCTGTGGGACACCGCTTGTGACTGGCTTAGAGTCCGACATAGCTCCAGCAACTCTGACCCTGTGGGTTCTGTCCTTGAGCCAGTTTGCAACCCATCTTGTGACATATGGGTTTACATTTAAGCTGGTGAGTTTGTCTATGATGCCCGAGTGGGGTATTGTGTCAAAGGCTTTTGCAAGGTCAAGGTAGGCTGTGTGAACTGCCTTACCCTCATCAATGGCCTTAGTGACTGTTTCAAAAAAGTCGACCAAGTTCAGAAGGCAGGATCTGCCCTTGACAAAGCCAAATTGGGTAGGATCCAATGTCTGTAGGTCCTCAATGTCTTTGTTTGAGTTCCATAATGATCCTCTCCATAGCTTTGCAGACCAGGCTCGTCAGGCTTATGGGGCGGTAATTTCCAGGGTCCGTAGAAGCACCGCCTTTGTGAAGTGGGACCACTGTTGCCGTACGCCACTCTTTGGGTACGAATCCTGTGGTAAGGCTAAGATTAAACAGCAGCCTTATGTGTGGGTTTAGTTCCTTTTGGAGTTCATGTAGCACACAGCCCGGGACACCATCCGGTCCCATTGATGCTGTGTTTTTAGCTTTAGAAAGGGCGGCTCTCACCTGGGCATCTGAGATGTTAGGGAGGCTACACTCTGCTGGGATAGTTATTTCTCCTTTTGGGGGGGGAAGGAGAAATTTGCACTGAACCTGTCTGCCAGAATGTTGGCAATGTCAGTGGGTTCAGTGTATTTTGTGTCATTTTGGACTAACTCTGAGCATATCTGGGAGTTTCCACCCAGGTTTCTAAGATAGCTAAAGAAGGCCTTGTGATTGTCTTGTGTCATTTGCGATTTTTCTCTCAAAGTTGGCCTTGGATGATTTTATGAGTGATCGTAGTTTTTTGCTAGTACTGATCAGAGATGCCTTACCTTTTAGGGATTTTGCTCTGTCATGTAGTAGCTACCTCCTTCTGTTGTAAAGTTTGTTTATAGCTGGGGTCCACCAGACCGGTCGCCTGCCTTTGGGGAAATGGGTCTTGGTTTTATTTGGGATTGCATGATCCATGCATTCTTGAAGGTGCCCATAGAAGGCATTTGCAAAGGATTCAGCAGTGTGGGTTGTGGTTTCCACTGGCCCAGGGGCCTTGAAAGATACCACTTCAGTCTTAAGAAGTGTGAAGTTTGCTTTTGAAAAGTTCTTTACTGTGGTCTTTTATGCAGGGGGTGGGGGCGGGATGTGGATTTCCAGTGAGATTTAATTTATGGTCTGATCTTACCAAAGAGGGATGTACTTCTGGTGTGGAGCATTTTGTCCCCATGTTTGTGATGATCAGGTCTAGTATATGGTCTCCTCTTGTGGGAATGGTGACTAGTTGTTCCATTGCATTTGAGTTTATGAATTCTAAGAACCTTTGGGCTAGAGTGTTGGGGCTTGAGTAATGTTCCCAGTCTGTTTGGGTAGTTGAAGTCTCCCAAAATGATGGTATTTGGAGAGACATTCATACTCTCCAGTGTCTTCAGGAAGGCTGTGTGGGGTTCCTGAGTTTGAGAGGGTGGTCTGTAGCATGCTACAAACTGTAAGGCAGTTTTGCCTATGGTTAGTTGCACCTGGATAGTCTCCGATGCTTCGTGCGTTGCCACTAACCTGGAGGTGTGGGTATCTTTGATGAAAATGGATACTCCTCCTCCTTTTGTGGTTCTGTCCAAGTTTTGGGGCCGGAAAGCATGATATGAGGTAAAACCTGATAGTGCTGGGGTGCTCTCAGGAGCCTTGAACCAGGTTTCAGTCACTGCACAGACATCGATGTTCTCCATACTGAGGAGGGCTTCGAGGGCGTGCATCTTGAGGTTTAGACTTCTGGCATTGAGCAGCATTACCCTTAGTTTTTTCCACTTGTGTTTTCTAGGGAGGTAGGTTTGTCATTTGAGCCTTGCCTAAAAAGGCACTATGGGGGTGGCAAGAGCCTTGGCCAATATCCGGAAGCCCAGGGGTGACAGGTGCAAACCATCCCTTGCGAAGCAGCGTGGCTTGTCAAGCATGTCATCCCAAGCAGACAGACACTGGATCCCCTTAGAATGACACCAGTAATTAAGCCAATTGTTAAAACTGATCATTTTGTCTTTGTACTGTGGCATCATTCTTGGTGAGGGTAAGATGCTGCTCAGGGTCAGGGTCATACCAGCCTGGGCTACATAATCAGAGAGCTCCTCTGTCTCTTTTCATGTAATCCAGGGAGGTACGTCTCAGGTCGTTCACACCTGCATGTACAATGACTGAGTCATATTTGTACTTGCTGTTGAGTGACCTGAGTGCTTGTGTTATGTGGCGGATTCTAGCTCCCGACAGGCAGCTTACTGTGACCCTCTCCTTGTTCAGTCTGGTGAGCGGGACATCAGTGTGCCTGACTATGGAGTCACCTATTACAAGTGTGTCTGGCATGTTGTTTGGCCTTAAGGGCTGTGACTGTTTAGCACACTGACTTTGTGAACTATGTGCTGCATTTGCTATGTCTTGAGGTGGTGGTTGCTTGGGTGTCTGCTTTGGAGGCCTCTGTTGTTTTGGTAGATTTTTAATCAGCACCTCCGAGTATGTTTTTGTGTGTTTATGTGTTTGTTTTGCAGTTGTGATAGTTCTATGTGAGACTGGGTTTGTGGTGTGCGTGGTTACCTTCTCCTCCTGACTGGTCTTGCCAGTACTGAATTGAGAGAGCTCAGCCTCCAGTTTGGCTATATAGTTGCATCTCTCGCATATGTTTGTATTTGTTGGGAGGAGGAGAGGGTTGTCTGTGTACATGAAGCAATTGTAACATTGCCTCAAGATTCCCAGATTCACCAGCTGAACAGGAGAGGACGCTAGCAACTGACCCTTCGACATGCTAGAAATAGTGAAAAAAGATTGCTGTGTAACTGATGTCAGAAAGGACCTATAGGGAAATGGGTACTCAACAGAATTTAGGTGAATGAAGTACTTTTCCTTTGTTTAAGAGTGCTTTACCTGTATAAAAAATGCTTTAGGAGCAAGTGCTGAGCTTTTCAGATAGAGTATAGGCTGTTTAGATTGCAGGTAGAACAGTTCTAAGGGAAAAATTGAAGCGCAGACTTGGCAGAGCCAGAAAAAGTTTAACCTTCTTTAACCAAGTTTAACCTGGTTTAACCGGTGTTGCGCTATGCGCACGACTGCGCAAAGCCGTGCAAAGGCGGATTTTAAGCAGTGAACTACAAAAGAGCTAGGAATGGTCACAAACAACCAATTACTAACAGCTTCTTGTGCTGAGGTCACTTCCCCCAAGGATAGGTAGGCTGCTCAAGGCTCCCCACTCCCACTGGTGAGCAAAGAAACTTCCTTTTATCCAAGTAAGGTAATGGACAACACAGGAACTACACCACAGCCCAGAATACAGCAATGCCTGTATACTGGTCTAAACTAGTCGAAAAAGGCAGGAAAACAAGGATTATTTATTTATTTTTTTTTTTTTTGCAGAAATACACAGAAAATGCAGAGACAGTGATAAATTACACAGGCTAGCACACTTTAGTGGGCAGCTTCCACAGTTCAATTAAACAAACAAACAGCAAACTTTCGACTAAATTCGACTAAATGTAACTTTAAGTGCAATTTTTAAAATAAATGCAGTAATCAGTAAAAAAACAGTTCAGGCTAGTTTAAAGTAAGCAGCAGAAGCTATTTTCAGTGAAAAAAAAGCAAAGATACTTAAATCCAGAAGGTAGTCGCTTTTTCGAGTTCCTTGCTGCTAGGACCACTCTGTAAACCCACGTGGAGCTTGTCTGAGCAGTATAGTCTTGTCTTCATATTGTGGCATCATTCTTGGTGAGGGTAAGATGCTACTTAAGGTCAGGGTCATACCGGCCTAGGCTACATGCTCAGAGAGCTCCTCTAGGTCTCTTTTCATGTAGTCCAGGGAGGTACATCTCAGGTCATTCACACCAGCATAGACAATGACAGAGTCATATTTGTACTTGCCTTGGAGTGACCTGAGTGCTTGTGCTATGTGGCTGATCCTAGCGCCCGACAGGCAGCTCACCATGACCTTCTCCTTGTTCAGCCTGGTGAGCAGGACGTCAGTGTGCCTGACGATAGAGTCACCTATTACAAGTGTATTAGGTGTGTTTAACCTTAAGGGCTGTGACTGTTCGGCACACTGGCTTTGTGAGCTATGTGTTGCATGTGTTTTATTTTGGGGTAGCAGTTGCTTGGGTGTCTGCTTTGGCAGATTTTTATTTAGAGCCTCCGAGTATGTTTTTGTGTGTTTGGTTTGCTGTCGTGGTAGGTCTATGTGAGACAGGAATTGTAGCGAGTGTGGTTTCCTTCTCCTCCTGACTGGTTACGCCAGTACTGAGTTGAGAGCTTAGCCTCCAGTTTGGCTATATGGTTGCATCTCTCACATGTGTTGGAATTTGTTGGGAGGAGGAGAGGGTTGTCTGTGTACATGAGGCAGATGTAACATTACCTCAAGATTCCCAGATTCACCAGCTGGACCGGAGAGGAGATTGACAACTGACCTTTGGACATGCTAGAATAGTATTGGGAATTCCTTTATAATTGAAAAAAAGGGCCAATGGGGAACAAGGTACTCAAGGGGAGTTTGAGGGTGTAGTGCTTTTAATTTTTTAGTGCTGACTTATATAATTGCTTTTGTGAGCAAGTGCCAGACTTTAGAGTAGGAATAGGGTGTTTATTATGAGAACTAGATCTTTTCTGTTAAGGGCCATCCTGTAACAAATATGGTACAACAATGGTTTTAAATGACCAAGGACAATGGTCACTTGTCTGTTACCACTTGTCTGTATGGCTAAGACATACGACAGTGTGGTTCATAGGTTGATACTAGGCTATCTGCCCTAGGGAATTTATAAGCCTAGCCAGAGTGTTTGGCTTTCGCCACCCTTTTAGATTAGTTGACTGTGCCTCTGTATAGTAGGTCACAGAAGGTAGCCCTTTACTGTACCTCTGTCAAGCAGGGAGACAGAAGAGATCCCAGGGGTAAACTTACGATCTCCCATCCACTCGTCAAGATCTCTCGAAGAGGGTCAGTTAGGGGCTCTGCCAAACATGGATTGGGATTTTGTTCCAGATTAAGAGGAGCCTCTGGGATATGAAGCTGTCCCTCCAGCATGTCCTATTTATTTCTGTGCTGAAGTTAGTCCCTGGAGCGTGTAGTTCTAAGGGATTTGGATTTCCTGAGGTGAAGAATGTCCATTAATTCTGGGTTGGACATGACTTTATACGTCAGACACAGATCGCCTCTGAGTAGGCGGTACGCAACTGAGTAGAGCTGGAGTTTGACAGAACAGTACATGTAAACCCAACACTTCTACAACCAATATCATCTCAGAGTTCAATCTAAATGGGTTATTTTTACAGCTACATATTGTTCATGTTGTTCACTTGCCTCCACCATCCAATCAACTCAGAGAATATCCTTATACACCTCAACAATTCTACACAATCACAAAACCATTATCAGAACTTGGACATAGACGATGCAACCAATTGACATGCCTCACTTCGGTTTTAATCAGCTAAAATATCTTAGCACCAAATCAAATGGCACATCCTGACTTCTTCTCTACGTTAATTATTCTAGTATGCTAGACAAAATGTGCTCATTTCAAAGATTACCTAGTTCACTTAGTGGCCACTATTTAATCACAACTAGCTTCTAGGCCACATTGTTAAAAATATCTCCTAGTATATTACCATAAAGACATTCCTGATAGCTCTGACAATACTCAGAAATATAGCAAACTAATTGAGGCATGCTGTTCATTTGCAGTGCTATCA